>NC_091235.1:5968638-6018638 GCF_040958095.1 Procambarus clarkii
ACGCCACTCACTCACTGAGTGACTTCTGCGAGTGCCCGAGACCCGCTGGGGAAGACCAGAGTGTCTCGCGTCACCTCAAGAACCTGCGCAAGAAATTGATACCTTCGAGGAAAAATCAGGACGAAAATACATAAGCTAAAACAGGAGCTAAAATATACTTATAATTAGGGGGGAGGGCTTGGCGGTTGAGTGGATAGCGCTCGGGGTTCATAGTCGTAAGGGTCATGGGTTCGATCCCCATGGGAGGCGGAAACAAATGGGCAGAGTTTCTTTTATCCTGGTGTGCCTGTTCACCGAGCAGGGTACCTGGGCGTTAGACAGCTGGTATGAACTGCTTCCAGGGTGTGTGTGTGTGTGTGTGTGTGAAAAATTAAGATTAATGACTTGTCCGAAACATTATGCGTGCTCGTGACTGTACAAGAATGTAAGAACTCTTGTATATATAAAAAAAATAAAAATAATATTAATAAAGGATAAAAACCCAGACTTGTATATTTGTGAAATTTATGTAAATTTCATTGTGTATATAAATTTATGCAATTTTAAATTATGTGAGAGTGCGAAACGGATCTTGAGTGTGCGGTTAAGATGAGACTTACATCTCAACGTCTAATGAGGCTGTTTAAGCAACCCAAAAGGTGGCACGGGCATGAATAGCCCGTAAGTGGAGGCTGTTTGGAGCCTTTACCAATAGCTGATATTGGACATCTGTAAATGGATGGATTTTTATTTTTTGAGGGGTGGGGGCGATCACGGAGGGCAAGCTATACCAATTATAGAGCTGGTGAGTGAAAGAAGGTCTCCAGGTCTTCTGTTTTCTCTAAGTCTTTGTTGCGAGTGGAGATGGCTGTGTTGTTGTTGTTGGGTGATGTGGCTGCCATGAGATCTTTTACGGAGTAGGGGAAGTGTGGCGGCGATGGAGCTCTAAGATTTCCTTGTCTGAGGAGTCCTTGGCGTAGCACGTTGGTGGTAGGTTTGGTCTTACGTCAGCCTGAGGTTGGCTGTGATTGAGCCAACCTGAGGTTGAAGTTGGTTGAGAAGTCGGTGGAACCAGCTTCTACCTCAACTCATGCTGGTGGAGTGGGAGAGCTTGTAGCACTTGAAGCACTATTGGAGCTTGTGATATCATTCCTTTTTCTCTTGGTGGGGCGGTGTTATCTTGATGCCGAAGCAGTAGAAGCCTTGTGTGGCCAGGCTGCTGAGGTGAAAATTATCTTCGTTGTTGTTTTCTCGTCACTGCAGAACACAATGGTGAACACGCCCATGTTCAGGTTTTCATACTCAATATTCGCACTGCTGTCACTTTCTGTGCGGCCAGTTACCCATGGGCGGGTCCTGCTGATGAAAACTGATCTTTCAGCTATGAACTGACGTGGGTAGTTGAGATAGAGGTGTTGCTCCTGGCGAAGTGGTAGCCCAGGAGGTTTACCAGGTCCTCCGTGCTTGTGAAGAAGAGCACGATATCATCACCATCCTGAGTAATGTCATTGGGTGTGATGCCAGCCCCGTCCTTGAGGATATTTAGAATGTCGCTTTTTCTAAAAGCGAGACATTCTTTTGGAAAAGCTTTTCCCAAAAGTTCAGGGGAATAGCCCTAACTTTGACACTTTTGGGTGGCATTGTGTCCTCTCTGCAACTGTACGGGTCGCAGTGGCAATAGATGTTTAGTGAGAAGGGGCCAGATTCACGAAGCAGGTACGCAGGTACTTACGAACGTGTACATCTTTCCTCAATCTTTGACGGCTTTGGTTACATTTATTAAACCGTTTACAAGCATGAAAACTTCCCAATCAACTGTTGTTATTGTTATAAACAGCCGCCTTGTGCTTCGGAGTTCATTAACTGTTTAATAATTGTAAACAAAGTCGCCAAAGATTGAGAAAAGATGGACAGGTTCGTAAGTGTTTGCGTAACTGCTTCGTGAACCTAGCCCAAGGTTTTAGGCTATCTGCTGCGACTCATGTGTGTGGTTGATGAATGATGTGTCCATCAGGCTGCTATTGTTGTTGTTGTTTTTAGATTCAGCTATTCAGAACAAAGAGTTCCAAGTAGCACGGGCTATGGTGAGCCCGTAAGACTGCTATCCTGGGACCAATTCTCTTATCCTTCTTGACCTTACCAGGCCCCCTCTAATCTCGACTTGGTGATGTACCTGCGCTAATGTCTTCCACGGAAATATGGTCATGTGACCTTTTTGTACTCCTGCTGTACCCTCTCCATACCCCAAGGGACGCGGCTAATGGGACGGCTTTCATTCATCCATTTATTGAGATCTAATTTGAATTCACTCAGAATCATTTTCCTGAGGTATAATCATTTTGTCTCGTATTCTAATTCAGTTCAGCAAAGTGTACTCACCGGTCTTTATCTAAGAGCTTATAGGATTTGTGACCCGTCTTAAGGAGAAGTTGAACTTATATAAGAGTTTTTTGGATATAGGTTACTCCTCGTGGTTCATTGAGAACGCTCACACTAAAGCTCAAGGCGTCTTTTACACTAACACTGAGAGACGCTCTTGGAAGCCTGAGAAGAAAATGGCGTTCTGTTTGGTGTCAGACGCCAAACAGAACTCTTTGAGAGAAACCAACGTCGTCTATGCCTTCACATACCCACTTGGGGACTGTCAGCTCCAAAGATCGCAGTATATAGGCAAGACAACAACTCTTTCTAGGCGATCAACAATGCACAAGCAACAGGGCTCCATCAAGGAACACATAATCTCCTCACACAACCAGACCATCACCAGAGAAATCTTAACAAGCAACACAGAAGTTATTGACAGATACAACGACAACAGGATGCTCGACATCAGCGTGGCTCTACACATCAAAAAGTCAAAACCAACAATCAACAGCCAATTAAGACATAATTACATTCTATCCACTTCAAAACCCCAAACCAACACAGAAGCAAGAAGATAGAACACACAATGGGGTACCCATTGATTCACTTGTTCCATCATGTCCTGTATCACCTCACCCCAAGCGAATATAAGCATTAACAATGTCAAATTGTCTTTGAAAATGTAAGTGTCTTGCGAAACGCTTTTAGGCGTCAGACCATAAATAAAGTGTGAAAATGAACTTCGGAGAGTTTCTTATATATATATATATTGTGACGGTAACGCGTTGGTGTTCGGCTGTTTAAGGCTTGGGGTATGGCATCGTCACATAGTTATAAAAAAAAATAGAAAAACTGGAACTTCGTCTGTGGTAAGGTAAGGAGAAGACACACAAAACACAAGTAAACTTTAACAATGAAATTTTAATTACGTTAAATAAATCAAAACATGAAAAAATGGACAAACAAATTCTTATAATAAAATCAATCAATCAAAATAATAAGAATAATTAAATGACACAATGAAAAGTTACGTTAAGATAAAATAACAAGAAGTGCAACACAAAATTAAAGGGAGGTGCTGGAATATTGGCTTTAAGCTACCACCTCTCTCAGTATACGCTAACGTCTAGCCGGGAGGAGTGATAACTGCGAAAGCACAGAATATTCTGAGGTCTGAGGTCGTGGCGACCCCAGACATCAAGTAGTATGGGGGGGGGGGGTGGAGTGCAGTTGCAGCCGGCCGGCGACCAATCAGCGGAGCCGGTAGCGATCAACAGGTAGTTTGGCGGTTTGAGTCTGAACAGGTGTCTCTGGCTGCAACGTTTTGCGCTCTGGCAAACCTTGGAGATGTTGTTGTCGTTGTTGGACATTTCTTCCCTAGTAGTTTTATATAATTTCAACGACGTACTTGTGGAGGGAAGAGCAGGCTCAATCTCTTGAAGGAGATTATCGTCACAACTCTCCCCCGAAGCCTGCGGTTCTGGAAGAAGTACGTTGTTATGTGGAGGAGTATTAGATGGAGTTGCTTCTACTTCATAAACTCTGGAGAGATCATGGGCTAAGATGTTGTCAGACTCTTGGTATAGCGTGTCTCCAGGTTGAATTTCTGCAGGTAGCAAGCCCATAGTAGAAGACGTTGAGATGAGAAGTGGGCGTGCTGCAGGTGGTGTAGGGTGGTGTGGTCCGTATTGATGGTGGACCGAGCACTTTTCAGGTGTGGAGTGAAGTGCTGAAGCTTCAGGATGAGGAAGAGTAGCTCCTTTCCAATTGTTCCGTCGTTCCTTGTAGCAGTAGTCGCTGACAGGTGTATTCTTCTCGCCTCGTTGCTGCATCACGACACCACCATCGTCGGTACCATTGGCGTCGACATGGAGGATGAAGGGCTTATCTGACGAGGTGAGAGTGGAATTAGAAGAGGGCAAAGGAGCACGATTATTATCCTGAAAGCATTTGGGAAGATCATTAAGGATTTCGGAATTAGAAAGCGCTGACTCCTTGTCAGTGCTTTCGGGAGGAGAAGCTGGGAAGGTCTCACTGTGGATGTAGGGTTCTGTGAAGGTAGAATAGTTAGTCAGGACAGTGGGAGGAGTACCATTATATTGCTTCAGGAGGTTGACGTGGCACAGCTGGGTCTTCCGCCGCCTATCTGGAGTCTCTATTACGTAGTTGTTATTATTCCTGCATTCTTTGACGCAGTAGGGTCCTGAAAACCTGTTTTGTAAAGGTGAACCTGGGATAGGGAAGTAGGCAAGGACGAAGTCTCCCGGCTTGAATTTTCGTACTTTGCTGGTCTGGTCGTAATGAGTCTTCATTCTCACCTGGGCTTTCAATAGATTATTATGGGCAAAACGGTGGACTCTCTCTAGAATGTGTTGAAGGTTTTGAAGAAACTGGGGCACATTCTGATGCTCACTGAAGGTGGCATCTCTGAGAGAGTCTTTGAAAGCCTTAAGGGGAGTACGGCACTTACGGCCGTAGAGCATCTCATAAGGAGATACTCCTAGGGACTCATTGGGGAGACTTCTGAAAATACACATTATTAGGTCAATCTGCTTATCCCAATCCTTCGAGGTTTCACTACAAAACTTTTTCAAGAGTGCTTTGATGGTCTGATGACTACGTTCAAGAGAACCCTGTGAAGCAGGATGATAGGGGCTGGACAATACCTGTTTGATGTTGAACTCCTCCAGTGTCCTTTTGAAGAGATCACTGGTGAAGTTGGTACCACAGTCACTTTGAATCTCCCTGGGAAATCCGTATTGAGTGAAGATCTTCAATAGATGTTTGATAACCGTAGCAGCCGTGATGTTCTTCACTGGAACTGCTATGGGAAATCTGGTGGTAGGACACAGGATGGTTAGGATGTAGGCGTTACCTGAACTGGTCCGAGGTAAAGGACCAACACAGTCTATTATGAGTCTGTGGAAAGGTTCCGCAGGCACCTGTATGGGAATCAGTGGCGCTCTGGGAATGGAGATGTTCGGTTTGCCTGCCATCTGACATGTATGACACTGTTTTACGTACTGTTTGACGTTATTTACCATACCTGGCCAGTAGTAGTCTTGACGAATCCCATGGTAAGTCTTGTTGAAGCCGTAGTGGGAGAGCGCTCCGTGGGCCAGGTGTAGAATAGTGGGCCGCAGGCTGGTGGGAATCACAAGTTGTTCGATGTTGGCCCAATCGTCCTCCTCCTTCAGTTTACTGGGTCTATATCTGCGGTAGAGCAAGTCGTTCTCTAGGAAGAACCCAGGAATACTGTCGGGTTGAGTCTCAGCCTGGAAAAACAATGGTGTTAAAGTAAGATCTTCCCTCTGCAACTTACGGAACTCCAACTTGGTCAGATGCGGGGGGAGTTTCTGAGGGTCTTGAGGGACAGCGGTAGCAGTAGAGTCAGCTGGCTGTGGACGTGCGGCTTGTGCACGGGTGGTCACGAGAACCGGAGGAGAAACTTCATCACTCTCTTGAACCTCTGATGGAACATACTCTAGAATAGGGTTTAGTGGCACAGAGTTACACACCTGGGGTTTGTCCATGACGATCAGGTTGGTCGGTTGCAGGTCTTCTGCCAAGTCGTTGCCTAGGAGAAGTTGCACTCCAGGCATGGGAAAAGGCTTTTCCCTGACGGCGACTTGGACTTCCCCGTTCACGTAGGGACAATCCAGGTGGACTCTGGCGAGAGGGTATGGAGTGGTAGCAGTGAGGTCAGTGATGAAGACAGTTTCTCCGGTGTAGACGATGTTGGGCACAGCCGACTTCAAGATGATCGATTGTAGAGCCGCTGTGTCCCTCAAGATCTTCAATTTGCAACGTCCCTCCGGATTTGAACCGTTGGCAGAGACAGTTCCAGTATACAGGTGGTTACTGAAAAGAGAAAGATCATTAACATTAACACCAACATTCATCACAGGCTTACCGGACTTAGGAGGAGTTGGTTTGGGTCTTTGTTGGTCAGTGGTTCCCTTGTATTGAGACTTACCACACTTGTCTATGGTATGTCCATAGAGTCTACAATACTTGCAGTACAGTTGTGAACCAGCTTGATCGGGGCTCACCTTCTCGTAACTGTACCACGACTTCTTACTGGAGGATGGTTCAGGTGTCAGCCGGTGGATGAGGCTGTAAGTGTCAGCCGACTTAGCACACTTCAGGTAGTCGGTTTCTTCTTTATCTGCTAAGTAGAGGCGGACAGGGGGCGGCACACGTCTCAAGAATTCTTCAACAAGCATCAGGTTGACGAGTTCTGTAAAAGTAGAGACATGTGCTGCTTCCAGCCATTTCATGAAATACCTCCGTTTCGTGTTAGCAAACTCAAGGAAGGTAGTGGTACTTGCCTTCAGGTGGTCACGGAATTTCCTTCTATAACTTTCAGTAGAGAGGAGGTAGGCGTCCAACACTGCTTGTTTCAGAGTGTGGTAGTCATTCTCAGACGCCAAAGTACTGAGTGTGACTGCAGCTCTACCTGTAAGATGGACTCTGAGAAGTGTGGCCCATTGGTCGACAGGCCAACTGAGTTGATTAGCAAGAGTTTCAAAGGTGGTGAAAAACACATCAACTTCTGCTTCTACAAAGGATGGCATTAACTTACTTGCATGTGATATATTAAAACTGACGGGAAGATTGGCAGTAGCTTGCTGGCGTTGAGTGAAGTGTGAAGTTTCCAAGGCGATTTCACGTTGACGACACTCTAGAGCCAGAGTCGCTTGTTGCTTGTCATGTTCGCGTTGTATTTCCAACTCGCGTTGTTTGGTTTCAAGCTGTACTCTTTCACGTTCACGGAGTAATGCGACCTCACGTTCGTGTTCTTCTCTCCTCAAGGCGGCCTCGCGTTCTTGTTCGTCTCTCCTCAAAGCAGTTTCACGTTCTCTGAGGGTGATTTCTCGTTCTTGTTCTCTTCTCCTCAAAGCAGCCTCGCGTTCTTGTTCGTCTCTCTTCAAGGCAGCTTCGCGTTCTCTGAGGGTGATTTCTCGTTCTTGTTCTTCCCTTCGTATGGCAGCTGTTCGTTCTTGTTGTTCGAGGGCTTCCCTTTGCTGTTCGCGTTCAATCTTGGCCAGCTCTAGTTTGAGTTTCAGCGTTGCCAAGTCAGGTTTATCTGCAATATAGTAAGTTTCATGAGTTTCAGAGTCTATCTTACCTTGCTCTAAATAGTAATCCAGCAACAGGTTGTGTAGGTCATTTTTGTTGGCTTGGTAGGGAACTTCTAGTTGATACTCATGTGCAAGAGTTTGTAATTCAGTCTTCTTGGCACGACTTAAAGTCCCTATTTCACCTGCTGGATTTGTACGGAAAGCTTGGAGACGAAACATGGTGAAATTAGCAAATAAAGGTACACGAATATTCAATAGTGAATGTCAGAAACAGGACAATGTGGCAACTGGTACCTATCCTGTGAGATCTTTAACAATTAAAGTTAAGTAAAAGATATTAAATGATTAAATTAAATCAAGGGCGCAGGAAATCTTGTACCCGGTACTCATGTAAGAGGATAAGGGCAAGAAAATCCTACTAACAAATGAAACAGAGTTTCGAAAACAAATGAAACAGTAAATTGTCTCAAAAGTAAAATTGGTAGTCCAAGGATGTAGGCATACCTTGCCAAGTCTCTATAGGACATAAAGCAAGTTTTTCCTACTGAATTTAATATGATACTTACAGAATTAGCGAACTTTTGTGCTCTGAAAAAATAAGCTAATTCCCTACCGTTGTATGTATCATCATCTCTGACTGACGTGTAGGGGTGCGAGGTGTCAACTGGTGACGAGAACTGCTGCTGAGGTCCCAATTCAGCAACTAAAGTTCGAGCTAGAGGAACTATGGCCCTCTTTGTCCTCCTACAGTCAGATTACAGAAGATTGGGTACTCTTGACCCGGGGCAGACCACAGTACCAGGGTACCAATATGATGATCTGTCAGAATGAGAAATATTCAAGGGACAAAGATGGTAAACACGAGTAATAACACGGAGGGAGAGATGACCAATTAAGAGTATGACTGCGGCCTACAGTCACCACGTAATCCAAAGTTGTCTCACCTTCACTATATGTTACTCTCGTAATGCACAATACACCGCACCTTATAAAAATTGAAATTGAATATGAAAAATAGTAAAGCTACGTTAACAAAGTTAAATACGCTTACCATAAATTACCACTTGGCACCAGTACCTGAGTGAAGCTCCTAGGACAGGCCCCCATATAACTTGTGACGGTAACGCGTTGGTGTTCGGCTGTTTAAGGCTAGGGGTATGGCCTCGTCACATAGTTATAAAAAAAAAAATAGAAAAACTGGAACTTCGTCTGTGGTAAGGTAAGGAGAAGACACACAAAACACAAGTAAACTTTAACAATGAAATTTTAATTACGTTAAATAAATCAAAACATGAAAAAATGGACAAACAAATTCTTATAATAAAATCAATCAATCAAAATAATAAGAATAATTAAATGACACAATGAAAAGTTACGTTAAGATAAAATAACAAGAAGTGCAACACAAAATTAAAGGGAGGTGCTGGAATATTGGCTTTAAGCTACCACCTCTCTCAGTATACGCTAACGTCTAGCCGGGAGGAGTGATAACTGCGAAAGCACAGAATATTCTGAGGTCTGAGGTCGTGGCGACCCCAGACATCAAGTAGTATGGGGGGGGGGTGGAGTGCAGTTGCAGCCCGGCCGGCGACCAATCAGCGGAGCCGGTAGCGATCAACAGGTAGTTTGGCGGTTTGAGTCTGAACAGGTGTCTCTGGCTGCAACGTTTTGCGCTCTGGCAAACCTTGGAGATGTTGTTGTCGTTGTTGGACATTTCTTCCCTAGTAGTTTTATATAATTTCAACGACGTACTTGTGGAGGGAAGAGCAGGCTCAATCTCTTGAAGGAGATTATCGTCACAATATATATAATATATAGTGACGGTAAAGCGTTGGTGTTCGGCTGTTTCAAAAGCTAGGGGCAGGGCCTCGTCACATAATCAAAAAAAAGAGAAAAGTTGGTCCTTTCGTCTGTGGTAAGGTAATGGGAAGACACACAAAACACAAGTATATAAACAATGAAATTTTAATTACTCTAGAAAAACAAGACATGAATAAAGGTGATCACATAAAAATATGCAAGACAAGTCAACAAACAAAATAATATGAATAATCACTGGCAAATGAAAAGTTACGTTAAGACAAGTTACAGTAATAGCAAAATAAAATATAAGTGGTGCTGGAATACTGGCTTCGAGCTGCCACCTCCCTTAGTACACGAAAGCCAAGGCTTAGTCTACCAGCGAGAGATGTCAACTGCAAGGAGCACTGAGATATTCTGACGATACTGGCGCACTGCAGCCCAGACGTCGACTTGTGGTGGCGGCGGAGGGCAGGTGCGACGGGACACCAGCCAATCAGCGACAGGCAGGCAGAGGATGAGCAGTTAGCTGGTTACGGCGGTGGTAGCAGGTGTCACGGTGTGCTGGGTACGATTTGCTCTCTGGGCAAAACATCTGGCGATACTTGGTGGACGTATCTTCTATAGTATCTTGTATATTGACGTACTTATGTAGGGAATCTCTCAATCTCTCTTGAAAGAGATTATCGTCACAATATATATATATATATATATATATATACATATATATATATATATATATATATATATATATATATATATATATATATATATATATAAAATATACTACTACCTGGATCGCGTTCACCGTTCGAGGTGTTCACAGTGACACTGACACTGTATTCCTCAATAAAAAAAAAACCACTCAAAGCGGATAGAAGATGGGCACTTCAAGTGCCTACCCACACCCTTCCGCAACCAGCAACTAAATCAATACTACGAATTCGTAAAGTCAATATTCAGGCAGGAACTTAACTATGAATTAGGAGATAGTGGGAGAGACACAGCAACGGTACTGGTCAGAGTCGAGGTAACATTCCTGCATCAAGCAACATTGCAATATAGGCCGTCTTATTGCACACTGTTGCTCACGGTATAGGGTGAGAACGGCCTACCCGGGCGCATGAAGATTAGGGATTTTCGATCTGCATTTCGTGGTGGGAACCAACTGACGGAATGCTATTGTATACCCTTATTTTTAACACTAAACTCTCAGCTTTAAAAGCTTCACATTCTGGGGATTTTTTATTAGGAGTTCACAGCTCCACACTGGTAATTAGTTTTTCTTTTAATTGTATTGAATTATTTTAAAATTAAAAACAAGTTTTTAATTGTATTAAAGATTTTTGTAATTGTATTATGTGCAATTTATGTTTGTGATATGTAATAATTAAATTTTTATTTGTAATTGTACCATAAATGCTGTATATAGGAGGTACACAATGTGTAACCTAATTACACCAGTAACGAAAAAGGTGACAGCAGTAAAAGCAAAAAAACAAAAATAAACAAAAAACAGATAATGAAATACGAAACTCCTCAAATCGAATTTGAGTAGTTCCAAATTCGTGTAATCATACACGAATTTGATTCGTGTAGATTACACGAATCTTACCAGAAAATTGTATAGAAATCAGCAAATACTGGCAAACGAAACAAATATCAATAATCGCGATTGAAATATACGACAAAAAAGTTATATATATAAAAAAACATGTTTATCTTCCAAAAAAAAGTGACCCCCGAAGCAGCTATGTAAATCAATTAAATCAACATTCTGCAACATCAACACCAGCCCGTCCTCGTCAACACCAGCCCGTCCTCGTCAACACCAGCCCGTCCTCGTCAACACCAGCCCGTCCTCGTCAACACCAGCCCGTCCTCGTCAACACCAGCCCGTCCTCGTCACCACCAGCCCGTCCTCATCAACACCAGCCCGTCCTCATCAACACCAGCCCGTCCTCATCAACACCAGCCCGTCCTCATCAACACCAGCCCGTCCTCGTCAACACCAGCCCGTCCTCGTCAACACCAGCCCGTCCTCGTCAACACCAGCCCGTCCTCGTCAACACCAGCCCGTCCTCGTCAACACCAGCCCGTCCTCGTCAACACCAGCCCGTCCTCGTCACCACCAGCCCGTCCTCATCAACACCAGCCCGTCCTCATCAACACCAGCCCGTCCTCATCAACACCAGCCCGTCCTCATCAACACCAGCCCGTCCTCGTCAACACCAGCCCGTCCTCGTCAACACCAGCCCGTCCTCGTCAACACCAGCCCGTCCTCGTCAACACCAGCCCGTCCTCGTCAACACCAGCCCGTCCTCGTCAACACCAGCCCGTCCTCGTCAACACCAGCCCGTCCTCGTCAACACCAGCCCGTCCTCGTCAACACCAGCCCGTCCTCGTCACCACCAGCCCGTCCTCATCAACACCAGCCCGTCCTCATCAACACCAGCCCGTCCTCATCAACACCAGCCCGTCCTCATCAACACCAGCCCGTCCTCGTCAACACCAGCCCGTCCTCGTCAACACCAGCCCGTCCTCGTCAACACCAGCCCGTCCTCGTCAACACCAGCCCGTCCTCGTCAACACCAGCCCGTCCTCGAAGGCCAAAAACGATTCCAACCAGCCGCCAACCTCCCCCCTCCCCACATTATGAATAAAAAACCGCTTTACACACGCAACTGATGACGTCCAAACATTTTTCGAACAGTGCTTCGCCGACGACCTCTGTTCGAATTCCAACTTTGTAAAATGCTTCACCCACGTAATACCAATAATTGTCAATAGAACCTAAATATACAAATTTACATAATAATTTGAAAATCCACTAGGACTACAGGTGGGCTCGAACCTATGACCCCAGAATTGCTAGTCGCATAATCAGCCACTAGACCACCACTGACTCTGCAAAAGTCATAGAACCGGATTGCTTCTGAAATCACAGGAAGTCTGAAGTCTGTCACGTTTATGTGATTTGTGTGTGACGCATAATGATATTAATTTACATTTCAGGAAATGATAATTTTGAAGTTAAATCCTGTTCAAATTAATGTCTTTGGGGTCGGCCGCAGGATGGGATGAACACGTAGCCTGAGGACAGGACGTGACGAAACACTTACAGGGGCTGATCTATGAGATGCAAAAGACTCACTTAATAGCATATGGACGTTAAGAACCGCAGATGTTCAGGTTAAAAAAAAAGCACTACTGTACATTTAGTAATATTAATCATATTAAGTATAAAGTATACTTGTACTTAATATGTATAAGTATAACCTCTAAGCATAAAGAGAGAGTTTGTTAAAAAAGAAAACCAAGAAAAGCTAAATAAATAGGAATTTCTGTAATTGTTTATTCAGGAATGAATATACAAATATATAATACCAGTAGACAAATAACCAAACACGTAGACGAAGCAACAAACAAAACACAAACACACAAACATGCTCACATTCCACATTTGGGTCGAGTATTGACCCGAGAAGCCAGGTGAATGGTGGACTAGGTAGTGACGTCAGAAACACGTCACAGGTAAGCGCCAACCAATCACCAGCTTGCCTGGCCTGCCATGGGGGAGGGAGAGGGGAGGTGTAACCTGTATTCAGGACCCTCATTGGTCAATATTAAACGAGAGGGATGGGAAGAGGCTAGCCATGCACCTGTGACGTCATTCCTTCCTCCTGTGCTTTAATTACGAAAAGCAAAAAAAAACTAAATTTACACGTACACAGAAGATCAAAATAAACTTAGAGAGGTTAGAGCAATTCCAGGAAAACCTTCCGTTATATCTAGTAAATCCGGCTTACACAGCGCCTCGATTAAACATCAAATGGATGCACTTACGCGAATAGGGGACAACTTGATTCAAAGTGAACTTTGATTCAAAAGTTTTAGAGAACTTGAATTAAAGTGTTGGTATACAGATAACTGTTAATAATGCCCAGATGTCTATGGAAAAGTGTCGAGAGACACCACCAGGGGGGAAAGTGTTGTGAGAGAGAGAGGACATGTATCCCCCTGGTGGGAGGGGGGGGTTCATATATCCCACTGGTGGGAGGGGGGTTCATGTATCCCCCTGGTGGTGGGGGGTTCCATGTATCCCCCTGGTGGGAGGGGGGGTTCATGTATCCCACTGGTGGGAGGGGGGGTTCATATATCCCCCTGGTGGGAGGGGGGGTTCATATATCCCCCTGGTGGGAGGGGGGGTTCATGTATCCCCCTGGTGGGAGGGGGGGTTCATGTATCCCCCTGGTGGGAGGGGGGGTTCATGTATCCCCCTGGTGGGAGGGGGGGTTCATGTATCCCCCTGGTGGTGGGGGGGTTCATATATCCCACTGGTGGGAGGGGGGTTCATGTATCCCCCTGGTGGGAGGGGGGGTTCATGTATCCCCCTGGTGGGAGGGGGGTTCATATATCCCCCTGGTGGGAGGGGGGGTTCAAGTATCCCCCTGGTGGGAGGGGGGGTTCATATATCCCCCTGGTGGGAGGGGGGTTCATGTATCCCACTGGTGGGAGGGGGGGTTCATGTATCCCCCTGGTGGGAGGGGGGTTCATGTATCCCACTGGTGGGAGGGGGGGTTCATGTATCCCCCTGGTGGGAGGGGGGTTCATGTATCCCCCTGGTGGTGGGGGGTTCCATGTATCCCCCTGGTGGGAGGGGGGGTTCATGTATCCCACTGGTGGGAGGGGGGGTTCATGTATCCCCCTGGTGGGAGGGGGGGTTCATGTATCCCACTGGTGGGAGGGGGGTTCATGTATCCCCCTGGTGGGAGGGGGGGTTCATGTATCCCCCTGGTGGGAGGGGGGGGTTCATGTATCCCCCTGGTGGGAGGGGGGTTCATGTATCCCACTGGTGGGAGGGGGGGTTCATGTATCCCCCTGGTGGTGGGGGGTTCCATGTATCCCCCTGGTGGGAGGGGGGTTCATATATCCCCCTGGTGGGAGGGGGGGTTCATGTATCCCCCTGGTGGGAGGGGGGGTTCATATATCCCCCTGGTGGGAGGGGGGGTTCATGTATCCCCCTGGTGGTGGGGGGTTCATGTATCCCCCTGGTGGGAGGGGGGGTTCATATATCCCCCTGGTGGTGGGGGGTTCCATGTATCCCCCTGGTGAGGGGGGTCCATGTATCCCCCTGGTGAGGGGGGTCCATGTATCCCCCTGGTGAGGGGGGGGGTCCATGTATTCCCCTGGTGGAGGGGGGGAAGGTGTTCCATGTCAGGTCTTTACTGTTATGTATGGCTCATTTCCCACACTCATAACGTTGCACTTGCTGTGGTTGAATTCTTGGAACCATTTGTTTGCGCCTGTAGGGTGCTAGGTCCTCGTACAGTCTCCTGTAGGCTTCTTCTCAGGGCTTAGCTACATATGTACATGTATATGTACGTGTTCGTTCGTTACGTGGAGTGTAACGTGACGTTAGTGAGGACGTTCATGGGGGGGGGTGATGTAGCGTGACATCATTACGTTCACCCGGAGTGAACTTGCGTCACGTTGGACGTCTTCAGTAAACAGGGTGACGTTTATGGACAAAAGAAAGAAAAAAAAAAAACAATTAAAACAAAACAAAAAACATCAAAGTCAACAAACATTTCGTAACAGTGACGTCATCGCAAATTATCGAACGACATTAATAAGAAATAAAAGAATAACAGCTTGTTTTTTTTTTTGTTTCTTTAGAATGTTGTGTCTTTCATTGTCTTGACTGGCAATAATATTTTCTTCCAGGTGACACGAGTCCGTAATAGAGTAGTGGCTATTCTGGGCGGTGTTGTGACAATCTCAAATTAATAAAAAAAGAGTAAAACAAAAAAAATAAAATTACTTATGACCTCTACGGTGTGAGAGCTATGGGTAAAAAAAATCAAAGAGAATTAAAAAAAACTTTAAACATTTAATATAACAAAAATTACTTTAACACACAAAATAATAAGTAATATTTAATGAAAACAAAGCCCTTAAACCTTGGATTTACACAAAATTCTGAAGAGAAATGTAAATACAGGCGAGTTTTTACGCTAATTAAAAAAGGGGTGCAATGACTTTCTACAAAAGTGGTACGCGTCTACTGTCTCCTGGGGAGGCGAGAGTAGATGTTACTGCTGAGAGCACGAAGTGTATTCTGAAGACTGGACGCCTGCGTGACCCTATATATATGTGCCAAGACGTCATAGATGGCGCGAATCCTGGAGAAGCCGGTAGTTAAACAAGCAGTTAGTGTCTGGCAAGACAGCAGGTGGACAGGGGGGGGGGGGGTGTGTCTAGACACCCCCCCCCCCTATGTTTTGAGCACATATTGTTGTCATTGTTGTTGAAGCATGCAAGTACGTCAGTGAATAGGCGGTAGAGGGAACAAGCAGGATCTACTGGCTAAGCAGGAGATTACCGTAACAGTCTTTGGCTCATCCAGATATATTCTTCCCTGTTGTTTCTGTGTTTCCGCCACTCTGTGCTCGGGCCTGACCTTCACAACACTTGTGCAACAAAGACAACTCTCTCGTGCCGAGAGAAATTGTTGACCAGACCACACACTAGAAAGCGAAGGGACGACGACGTGTTTCGGTCCGTCCTGGACCATTCTCAAGTCGATCAAGTGAATCGACTTGAGAATGGTCCAGGACGGACCGAAACGTCGTCGTCCCTTCACTTTCTAGTGTGTGGTCTGGTCAACACACTTCAGCCACGTTATTGTGACTCATCTCAGGTTATTCCCGTTCCAGTGAGGCGTTCCCCCTTCCCTCGCGAAGTTCGTCCCTACACATATGGTCGTCCTCTCTGCTCCTCAAGAACCTTTTCCCTCGTGAGAGAGAGCATTCCTCGTCCCTCCAAACATGTCTCCTCTCTCTTGACGTGTCTAACCACCTCTTAAAAATTTCCCTGCTCATAAAGTTGTAATTTCCCTACATTTTAAGACATTTTTCTGCAACTTTAACTTAATTTCTTCGTCCAAAAGACTTTTCCTCCGCTATTTAGTGTTTCCCTTTGTCCCTCTTCCGTACATATGTAAGGGATCTCATCAGCCTGGTATCCTTTTGCACGAAGGATACGAGATAGATTAAGTGTTTCACCCTCTAGTCTAGAAATACAATATGCGTGTCAGCTTACCAATAGGTCCCCTACACACACATTCTGTTTTGACTTGTGTTATTGTAATTAATAAAATTATTGAAGGAGGGGATCAGGTCAAGGAATGGTTGACAGGTGAGAGACTGAGCCAACAGGTGTTAAGCTCTCACCTGGAGCTTAGAGTAACGATGGTTATATATCATTGGTGGTGGTGACGTGAGCACCAATTGGTCACGTCACTGGTAACTTCGCCAGCTGTCTCCACTCAACCACTCACAACCATTACCAATATTCACCCTCATCATTTTCCATCATTTTCCATCACTATTCCAACATATGGAAGCTGACAGACACCAGAACCTCTCGAGAAACCCTTTATATATATATATATATATATATATATATATATATATATATATATATATATATACACACACATATACAATTTTCAAGACGATGCATGCAGCCTACGTGAGCCCATGAGTGGAGTACGCAGCACCTGCCTGGAGCCCACCCCCCCGCGAAACACATACCAAAACTTTATCAAGAGTAGAGCTTTGAAATAAGACCAGTACCTGAATAGTAAGGATTTAGCAAAGAGAACAAATTAAGAAAATTCAATTCCACAACCCAAAAAAAGAGAAGAGAAGGAAGAGAGAGAGGGGGGGGGGGGGAGACATGAGCACTTCCTACAAGATTCTGAAGGGAATGGCCAAGATGGAGAAGGTCAGACGGTTTAAACTGCAGATAAAGAACACTGTGTGTGCGTGTGTGCACGCGTGTGCGTGTGCGTGCGTGAGCATAATAAAGGACTAAACCTAGCCTAATCTCACTCCCCCGCAGCCACGGTTATGCAAGCCCCCCCTCTCACCCCCCTCCCCCCTCTTTCCCCCCCCCCCCCACTAATCAGTACACACCTGCGCAGGTTCCCCTATTGACCCAGGCGCATGGCTCTATGACGTCATTGATACGTCATCAGTTTGGCGGCCATGTGATTTGTTTTGTCAGGGATAATGGTATTATGACCCCCCCCCCCCCAGCCCTCTCTCCCCCCCCCCCCCGCCCTCATGAGGCGGGGTTGAGGGGGAGAGGGGGGCGGGTATGACGCTTGTGTGGGTGCTTGTGGGAGTGAGTGCGTGGTTTTGAGTGGGCGTGTGAGTGGTTGTGCTAGTGGCTGTGTGTGTTTGCTTGTGTGCGTGTGTGTGTGTGCGCGTTTGTTTGTTTGTATTCACTCAGTTGAGCTTGCAGCGGTTGAGTTTCGGCTCTTTGGTCCCGCTTCTCAACTCAAGACCTGTGTGTGTGTGTGTGTGTGTGTGTGTGGGTATGTATGCGGCTAAGTGTGTGGTTTTGTGTGTGGTTGTGTGTATTCACGTTGTTGTATTCACCTAGTTGTGCTTGCGGGGGTTGAGCTCTGGCTCTTTGGTCCCACCTCTCAACTGTCTATCAACTGGTGTACAGATTCTTGAGCCTACTGGGCGGTATCATATCTACATTTGAAACTGTGTATGGAGTCAGCCTCCACTGTGTGTGTGTGGGGGGGGGGGGGCTCTGTATGGCTGTGTGTTAACATTGGGAAAAAACAGCTATGGAAGGCACCATATTACAGAAGAATTCTCTTATCACTGCCAACAGCTAAGCATAGTTAAGATAATGAAAACACAGCTGGACCCGTCTCTACAGACTCGTGGGGACTGGAATAGGTCACTCTGGCCTAGCCAGCCAACGCTGGCTTCCTGGCCATAGAACCCGCTCTGCACTGGTTATATCTGATGACTTCAATACCACATCAAATAAAATCGATGACCTGCTTGCACCTGATTGGCTAAAACACCCACGTGACTCTGACCATCGACGTTTCTAGTAGGATCGCAGAGGCACCAAAATGTATATTGAGTAACAGTGATACGAATCAATACAAATAAGGTATAAACATTCATTACTACCTAAATATGACCCGCTATGCCATGAGAGACCGTCCACATGACAGGAAGATCCTAGGTACCAACAGAGGCTCTCAGACGGAAGGAATATGTAATATGAGAGAGTCAGGCTAATGTGATATCTAGTGAGGGCCATGACCTCCTGTAAGCTGCTTATTGCAAGGGTACGGGAGTGAGGTGGTTTGGAACACTCACTCACTCACACACACACACACACACACACACACACACACACACACACACACACACACACACACACACACACACACACACACACACTGGGCATTATTCCCCCTTGTCCGAAAGGTCACACTGTTGAAAAGTTTTAGCGTTAATCAAGTCAGCGAGAGTTATGAGTGGGGATCGAGTGGGCGAGCGGCTGAAAAGAGCTAATGAATGGGTGATTAGGTCATATGCCGAACGGTTTTTACCTGTGTTCGCACACTGTGTATATCCACTCCTAGACTCAGCTCATACCAATATACCCGAATACCAACATCCCCGGTATCCGGGGATGGACGCCATACCCATCCCGTGGGTGTTGGTGGTGGACCCCGTACCCATCCCGTGGGCGGTGGGGGACCCCATACCCATCCCGTGGGCGGTGGGGGACCCCATACCCATCCCGTGGGCGGTGGGGGACCCCATACCCATCCCGTGGGCGGTGGGGGACTCCATACCCATCCCGTGGGCGGTGGGGGACCCCATACCCATCCCGTGGGCGGTGGTGGACCCCTGGCAGTCTTATAGCTGCCAGCTACAACACACCTAGGTGTAAGCTAGCTATATATAACTGAATTACAGTACTTGATATGAAGTGCTTCGGCTATGTCTAATCTTTTATCCTTGCTGTATGATCCTGTATATATCGATCATTGGTCAGTATATAGCACTGGTTATGGACTATTCATAACCATATCATCACTCATCATATCCTAATCAACAATAAAATAATCGAGAGATACAGCCACAATGAGAGAACAGACATAGCTGAAGCACTACATACCAAGAGAGATGCAAGGAAGAGGGCATAAGATGGCGAAGTGACAAATAAACATAAACTAAGGCATAAAGCAACAATTTATTTTCAATGTTGACCAGACCACACACTAGAAGGTGAAGGGACGACGACGTTTCGGTCCGTCCTGGACCATTCTCAAGTCGATTATTTTCAATATTATTTCATTCAAGTGACACTATAACGTAAGTGCCAATAACACAATAGTGCCAATGACCCCCAAAATTAGGCACCTACACGGAATTCTTCACCACCAATAAAATGTCCCGAATACAAAAGTGCAATTAATACGAGTGTTAAATATAACGATGCTGTAGTAGCTACTACTACTACACGTAGATGCTGTAGATGCTACTACTGTAGTAGTAGTGTAGTGTAGTGTAGCACTGTAGCACTGTAGTGTAGTGTAGTGTCGCTAAGGAGGAGACACTTCGATGTCTTATTGTTAGTGATAACTTGAGAGGCCTCGTGGCCAGCATCCCCGTGTTGGTTCGGTCTTAATGTGGGGCGGTATGCTGTAAGGTTAGAAAATGGGGCGCCTCTCTCACCCCCCTGGTTGGTGGGGGGGAGGGGGTGAGCGGGGCCGGAAGTGGTTGGGGTGGGCATGGGTTACGACATTAAGACAGGAAGCTGCATCTTAATTAATCTCCACTGAGGGCATCAAGGCTGAAGATGCTGTTACCGAATATTTACTTGCATCTTGGGAACACACACACACACACACACACACACACACACACACACACACACACACACACACACACACACACACACACTACCGGTGGCCGAGCGGGCAGCACGCTAGACACGTGATCCTGTGGTCTCGGGTTCGATCCCGGGCGCCAGCGAGAAACGATGGGCAGAGTTTCTTTCACCCACTGCCCCTGTTACCTAGCAGTGAATAGGTACCTGGGAGTTAGTCAGCTGTCACGGGCTGCTTCCTGGTGTGTGTGTGTGTGTGGTGGAAAAAAAATAGTAGTAGTAGTAATAGAAACAGTTGATTGACGGTTGAGAGGCGGACCAAAAGAGCCAGAGCTCAACCCCGCAAGCACAACTACGTGAATACAACTAGATGAATACACACACACACACACACACACACACACACACACACACACACACACACACACACACACACACACACACACACACACACACATGGGCCTCGCTGCTGAGTGGACAGCGCTCGGGGGTCGTAGTCCAAATGGCACAGGTTCGATTCGAGGCAGAGGCGAAACAAATGGGCAGAGTTTCTTTCACCCTGATGTACTTGTTCACCCAGCAGTAAATAGGTACCTGGGAGTTACAGCTGCTACGGGCTGCTTCCTGTGGATGTACTCACCTACTTGTGTTTGCGGGGGCTGAGTTCGGGCTCTTTGGTCCCGCCTCTCAACTGTTAATCAACAGGTGTACAGGTTCCTGAGCCTATTGGGCTCTATCATATCTACATTTGAAACTGTGTATGGAGTCAGCCTCCACGACAACACTAGGGCATTCCATTTACTAACTACTCTGACACTGAAAGGTGAGGAATATGTGTGTGCTCGTGTGTGTTAGAGAGATATATGTAGCAGACATAAGAGGAAAAATAGATTGGCTAGAATGGCAGGGCCCAAGAGCTAAATAGTTCGATTCTGCAGGTTCATTTCCCGCATCTCCCCCTTGTCCCTATTCCCATGGTCCCCTCTTCCTTCCCCCCTCCGCTCATTTTAACCCATTCCCCGTCTCTCAGAATTTTGTTATGAAGCACTTGAAACAACAGTATGGTCAGTTGTCTGTACTTTCAGTGAATTCAGTCTCGGGAAATAATTTATTATGATCACTGAAAACTCTAGGGGAATCCCGCCAAATATTTCACCTTAGACCCATGAGGTAATCCTATATGATAAACCCATGTGACAAGCAAGCATATACAGAAATAAATTATTTGTTTATCAAGTTGATGCAAAAATTAACATTCACTAACTCATGTTTACGTAACAACCCATTGTGTTAAATGTCAGAGAAAATTTGTTAATTTAGTAGAGAATGATAGTTGGTATTGTTAATGCAGGTCGTGTGGTAGTGTGGTGCAGGTCAGTAAGTGTGTGGGGTAGTGTGGTGCAGGCCAGGAAGTGTGTGGTAGTCTGGTGCAGGCCAGGAAGTGTGTGTGGTAGTCTGGTGCAGGCCAGGAAGTGTGTGTGGTAGTGTGGTGCAGGCCAGTACGTGTGTGTGGTAGTCTGGTGCAGGCCAGTAAGTGTGTGTGGTAGTGTGGTGCAGGTCAGTAAGTGTCTGTGGTAGTGTGATGCAGGTCAGTACGTGTGTGTGGTGCAGGTCAGTAAGTGTGTGTGGTAGTGTGGTGCAGGCCAGTACGTGTGTGTGGTAGTCTGGTGCAGGCCAGGAAGTGTGTGTGGTGTGTGGTGCAGGCCAGGAAGTGTGTGGTAGTGTGGTGCAGGTCAGTAAGTGTGTGTGGTAGTGTGGTGCAGGCCATTACGTGTGTGTGGTAGTGTGGTGCAGGCCAGGAAGTGTGTGTGGTGTGTGGTGCAGGCCAGGAAGTGTGTGTGGTAGTGTGGTGCAGGCCAGTAAGTGTGTGTGGTAGTCTGGTGCAGGCCAGGAAGTGTGTGGTAGTGTGGTGCAGGTCAGTAAGTGTGTGTGGTAGTGTGGTGCAGGCCAGGGAGTGTGTGGTAGTGTGGTGCAGGCCAGGAAGTGTGTGTGGTAGTGTGGTGCAGGCCAGGAAGTGTGTGTGGTAGTGTGGTGCAGGCCAGGAAGTGTGCGTGGTAGTGTGGTGCAGCCCAGGAAGTGTGTGTGTGGTAGTGTGGTGCAGGCCAGGAAGTGTGTGTGGTAGTGTGGTGCAGGCCAGGAAGTGTGTGTGGTAGTGTGGTGCAGGCCAGGAAGTGTGTGGTAGCGTGGTGCAGGCCAGGAAGTGTGTGTGGTAGTGTGGTGCAGGCCAGGAAGTGTGTGGTAGTGTGGTGCAGGCCAGGAAGTGTGTGTGGTAGTGTGGTGCAGGCCAGGAAGTGTGTGTGGTAGTGTGGTGCAGGCCAGGAAGTGTGTGGTAGTGTGGTGCAGGCCAGGAAGTGTGTATGGTGTATGGTAGTGTGGTGCAGGCCAGGAAGTGTGTATGGTGTATGGTAGTGTGGTGCAGGCCAGGAAGTGTGTATGGTAGTGTGGTGCAGGCCAGGAAGTGTGTATGGTGTATGGTGGTGTGGTGCAGGCCAGGAAGTGTGCGTGGTAGTGTGGTGCAGGCCATTACGTGTGTGTGGTAGTGTGGTGCAGGCCAGTAAGTGTGTGTGGTAGTCTGGTGCAGGCCAGGAAGTGTGTGGTAGTGTGGTGCAGGTCAGTAAGTGTGTGTGGTAGTGTGGTGCAGGCCAGGAAGTGTGTGGTAGTGTGGTGCAGGTCAATAAGTGTGTGTGGTAGTCTGGTGCAGGCCAGGAAGTGTGTGGTAGTGTGGTGCAGGTCAATAAGTGTGTGTGGTAGTCTGGTGCAGGCCAGGAAGTGTGTGGTGTGTGTGGTGCAGGCCAGGAAGTGTGTGTGGTAGTGTGGTGCAGGTCAGTAAGTGTGTGTGGTAGTCTGGTGCAGGCCAGGAAGCGTGTGGTAGTGTGGTGCAGGTCAATAAGTGTGTGTGGTAGTCTGGTGCAGGCCAGGAAGTGTGTGGTAGTGTGGTGCAGGTCAATAAGTGTGTGTGGTAGTCTGGTGCAGGCCAGGAAGTGTGTGGTGTGTGTGGTGCAGGCCAGGAAGTGTGTGGTAGTGTGGTGCAGGTCAATAAGTGTGTGGTACTGTGGTGCAGGCCAGGAAGCTTGTTGCGTGTGGTAATGTGGTGCAGGCCAAGATGTGTGTGTGGTAGTGTGGTGCAGGCCAGGAAGTGTGTGGTAGTATGGTGCAGGCCAGGAAGTGTGTGGCGTGTGGTAGTGTGGTGCAGGCCAGAAAGTGTGTGTGGTAGTGTGGTGCAGGCCAGAAAGTGTGTGTAGTAGTGTGGTGCAGGCCAGGAAGTGTGTGTGGTAGTGTGGTGCAGGCCAGGAAGTGTGTGTGGTAGTGTGGTGCAGGCCAGGAAGTGTGTGTGGTAGTGTGGTGCAGGCCAGGAAGTGTGTGTGGTAGTGTGGTGCAGGCCAGGAAGTGTGTGTGGTAGTGTGGTGCAGGCCAGGAAGTGTGTGTGGTAGTGTGGTGCAGGCCAGGAAGTGTGCGTGGTAGTGTGGTGCAGCCCAGGAAGTGTGTGTGGTAGTGTGGTGCAGGCCAGGAAGTGTGTGTGGTAGTGTGGTGCAGGCCAGGAAGTGTGTGTGGTAGTGTGGTGCAGGCCAGGAAGTGTGTGGTAGTGTGGTGCAGGCCAGGAAGTGTGTGTGGTAGTGTGGTGCAGGCCAGGAAGTGTGTGTGGTAGTGTGGTGCAGGCCAGGAAGTGTGTGTGGTAGTGTGGTGCAGGCCAGGAAGTGTGCGTGGTAGTGTGGTGCAGCCCAGGAAGTGTGTGTGGTAGTGTGGTGCAGGTCAGGAAGTGTGTGTGGTAGTGTGGTGCAGGCCAGGAAGTGTGTGTGGTAGTGTGGTGCAGGCCAGGAAGTGTGTGGTAGTGTGGTGCAGGCCAGGAAGTGTGTGTGGTAGTGTGGTGCAGGCCAGGAAGTGTGTGTGGTAGTGTGGTGCAGGCCAGGAAGTGTGTGTGGTAGTGTGGTGCAGGCCAGGAAGTGTGTGGTAGTGTGGTGCAGGCCAGGAAGTGTGTATGGTGTATGGTAGTGTGGTGCAGGCCAGGAAGTGTGTATGGTGTATGGTAGTGTGGTGCAGGCCAGGAAGTGTGTATGGTAGTGTGGTGCAGGCCAGGAAGTGTGTATGGTGTATGGTGGTGTGGTGCAGGCCAGGAAGTGTGCGTGGTAGTGTGGTGCAGGCCAGGAAGTGTGTGTGGTAGTGTGGTGCAGGCCAGTAAGTGTGTGTGGTAGTCTGGTGCAGGCCAGGAAGTGTGTGGTAGTGTGGTGCAGGTCAGTAAGTGTGTGTGGTAGTGTGGTGCAGGCCAGGAAGTGTGTGGTAGTGTGGTGCAGGTCAATAAGTGTGTGTGGTAGTCTGGTGCAGGCCAGGAAGTGTGTGGTAGTGTGGTGCAGGTCAATAAGTGTGTGTGGTAGTCTGGTGCAGGCCAGGAAGTGTGTGGTGTGTGTGGTGCAGGCCAGGAAGTGTGTGTGGTAGTGTGGTGCAGGTCAGTAAGTGTGTGTGGTAGTCTGGTGCAGGCCAGGAAGCGTATGGTAGTGTGGTGCAGGTCAATAAGTGTGTGTGGTAGTGTGGTGCAGGCCAGGAAGTGTGTGGTAGTGTGGTGCAGGTCAATAAGTGTGTGTGGTAGTCTGGTGCAGGCCAGGAAGTGTGTGGTGTGTGTGGTGCAGGCCAGGAAGTGTGTGGTAGTGTGGTGCAGGTCAATAAGTGTGTGGTACTGTGGTGCAGGCCAGGAAGTGTGTTGTGTGTGGTAATGTGGTGCAGGCCAAGATGTGTGTGTGGTAGTGTGGTGCAGGCCAGGAAGTGTGTGGTAGTATGGTGCAGGCCAGGAAGTGTGTGGCGTGTGGTAGTGTGGTGCAGGCCAGGAAGTGTGTGTGGTAGTGTGGTGCAGGCCAGAAAGTGTGTGTGGTAGTGTGGTGCAGGCCAGGAAGTGTGTGTGGTAGTGTGGTGCAGGCCAGGAAGTGTGTGTGGTAGTGTGGTGCAGGCCAGGAAGTGTGTGTGGTAGTGTGGTGCAGGCCAGGAAGTGTGTGTGGTAGTGTGGTGCAGGCCAGGAAGTGTGTGTGGTAGTGTGGTGCAGGCCAGGAAGTGTGTGTGGTAGTGTGGTGCAGGCCAGGAAGTGTGTGTGGTAGTGTGGTGCAGGCCAGGAAGTGTGCGTGGTAGTGTGGTGCAGCCCAGGAAGTGTGTGTGGTAGTGTGGTGCAGGCCAGGAAGTGTGTGTGGTAGTGTGGTGCAGGCCAGGAAGTGTGTGTGGTAGTGTGGTGCAGGCCAGGAAGTGTGTGGTAGTGTGGTGCAGGCCAGGAAGTGTGTATGGTGTATGGTAGTGTGGTGCAGGCCAGGAAGTGTGTATGGTGTATGGTAGTGTGGTGCAGGCCAGGAAGTGTGTATGGTAGTGTGGTGCAGGCCAGGAAGTGTGTATGGTGTATGGTAGTGTGGTGCAGGCCAGGAAGTGTGTATGGTGTATGGTAGTGTGGTGCAGGCCAGGAAGTGTGTATGGTAGTGTGGTGCAGGCCAGGAAGTGTGTGTGGTAGTGTGGTGCAGGCCAGGAAGTGTGTGGTAGTGTGGTGCAGGCCAGGAAGTGTGCATGGTGTATGGTAGTGTGGTGCAGGCCAGGAAGTGTGTATGGTGTATGGTAGTGTGGTGCAGGCCAGGAAGTGTGTATGATAGTGTGGTGCAGGCCAGAAAGTGTGTATAGTAGTGTGGTGCAGGCCAGGAAGTGTGTATGGTGTATGGTAGTGTGGTGCAGGCCAGGAAGTGTGTATGGTGTGTGGTAGTGTGGTGCAGGCCAGGAAGTGTGTATGGTAGTGTGGTGCAGGCCAGGAAGTGTGTGTGGTAGTGTGGTGCAGGCCAGGAAGTGTGTGGTAGTGTGGTGCAGGCCAGGAAGTGTGTGTGGTAGTGTGGTGCAGGCCAGGAAGTGTGTGTGGTAGTGTGGTGCTGGCCAGGAAGTGTGTGTGGTAGTGTGGTGCAGGTCAATAAGTGTGTGTGGTAGTCTGGTGCAGGCCAGGAAGTGTGTGGTGTGTGTGGTGCAGGCCAGGAAGTGTGTGGTAGTGTGGTGCAGGTCAATAAGTGTGTGGTACTGTGGTGCAGGCCAGGAAGTGTGTTGTGTGTGGTAGTGTGGTGCAGGCCAAGATGTGTGTGTGGTAGTGTGGTGCAGGCCAGGAAGTGTGTGGTAGTATGGTGCAGGCCAGGAAGTGTGTGGCGTGTGGTAGTGTGGTGCAGGCCAGGAAGTGTGTGTGGTAGTGTGGTGCAGGCCAGGAAGTGTGTATGGTGTATGGTAGTGTGGTGCAGGCCAGGAAGTGTGTATGGTGTATGGTAGTGTGGTGCAGGCCAGGAAGTGTGTGTGGTGTATGGTAGTGTGGTGCAGGCCAGGAAGTGTGTATGGTAGTGTGGTGCAGGCCAGGAAGTGTGTATGGTGTATGGTAGTGTGGTGCAGGCCAAGAAGTGTGTATGGTGTATGGTAGTGTGGTGCAGGCCAGGAAGTGTGTATGGTAGTGTGGTGCAGGCCAGGAAGTGTGTGTGGTAGTGTGGTGCGGGTCAGGAAGTGTGTGGTAGTGTGGTGCAGGCCAGGAAGTGTGCATGGTGTATGGTAGTGTGGTGCAGGCCAGGAAGTGTGTATGGTGTATGGTAGTGTGGTGCAGGCCAGGAAGTGTGTGTGGTAGTGTGGTGCAGGCCAGGAAGTGTGTATGGTAGTGTGGTGCAGGCCAGGAAGTGTGTATGGTAGTGTGGTGCAGGCCAGGAAGTGTGTATGGTGTATGGTAGTGTGGTGCAGGCCAGGAAGTGTGTATGGTAGTGTGGTGCAGGCCAGGAAGTGTGTATGGTGTATGGTAGTGTGGTGCAGGCCAGGAAGTGTGTATGGTGTGTGGTAGTGTGGTGCAGGCCAGGAAGTGTGTATGGTAGTGTGGTGCAGGCCAGGAAGTGTGTGTGGTAGTGTGGTGCAGGCCAGGAAGTGTGTGGTAGTGTGGTGCAGGGCAGGAAGTGTGTGTGGTAGTGTGGTGCAGGCCAGGAAGTGTGTGTGGTAGTGTGGTGCAGGTCAATAAGTGTGTGTGGTAGTCTGGTGCAGGCCAGGAAGTGTGTGGTGTGTGTGTGGTGCAGGCCAGGAAGTGTGTGGTAGTGTGGTGCAGGTCAATAAGTGTGTGGTACTGTGGTGCAGGCCAGGAAGTGTGTTGTGTGTGGTAGTGTGGTGCAGGCCAGGAAGTGTGTGGTAGTATGGTGCAGGCCAGGAAGTGTGTGGCGTGTGGTAGTGTGGTGCAGGCCAGGAAGTGTGTGTGGTAGTGAGGTGCAGGCCAGGAAGTGTGTATGGTGTATGGTAGTGTGGTGCAGGCCAGGAAGTGTGTATGGTGTATGGTAGTGTGGTGCAGGCCAGGAAGTGTGTATGGTGTATGGTAGTGTGGTGCAGGCCAGGAAGTGTGTATGGTGTATGGTAGTGTGGTGCAGGCCAGGAAGTGTGTATGGTAGTGTGGTGCAGGCCAGGAAGTGTGTGTGGTAGTGTGGTGCAGGCCAGGAAGTGTGTGGTAGTGTGGTGCAGGCCAGGAAGTGTGCATGGTGTATGGTAGTGTGGTGCAGGCCAGGAAGTGTGTATGGTGTATGGTAGTGTGGTGCAGGCCAGGAAGTGTGTATGGTAGTGTGGTGCAGGCCAGGAAGTGTGTATGGTAGTGTGGTGCAGGCCAGGAAGTGTGTATGGTGTATGGTAGTGTGGTGCAGGCCAGGAAGTGTGTATGGTGTGTGGTAGTGTGGTGCAGGCCAGGAAGTGTGTATGGTAGTGTGGTGCAGGCCAGGAAGTGTGTATGGTAGTGTGGTGCAGGCCAGGAAGTGTGTATGGTGTATGGTAGTGTGGTGCAGGCCAGGAAGTGTGTATGGTGTGTGGTAGTGTGGTGCAGGCCAGGAAGTGTGTATGGTAGTGTGGTGGAGGCCAGGAAGTGTGTGGTAGTGTGGTGCAGGCCAGGAAGTGTGTGGTAGTGTGGTGCAGGCCAGGAAGTGTGTGTGGTAGTGTGGTGCAGGCCAGGAAGTGTGTGTGGTAGTATGGTGCAGGCCAGGAAGTGTGTATAGTAGTGTGGTGCAGGCCAGGAAGTGTGTGTGGTAGTGTGGTGCAGGCCAGGAAGTGTGTGTGGTAGTGTGGTGCAGGCCAGGAAGTGTGTGTGGTAGTGTGGTGCAGGCCAGGAAGTGTGTATAGTAGTGTGGTGCAGGCCAGGAAGTGTGTGTGGTAGTGTGGTGCAGGCCAGGAAGTGTGTGGTAGTGTGGTGCAGGCCAGGAAGTGTGTGTGGTAGTGTGGTGCAGGCCAGGAAGTGTGTGGTAGTGTGGTGCAGGCCAGGAAGTGTGTGGTAGTGTGGTGCAGGCCAGGAAGTGTGTGTGGTAGTGTGGTGCAGGCCAGGAAGTGTGTGGTAGTGTGGTGCAGGCCAGGAAGTGTGTGTGGTAGTGTGGTGCAGGCCAGGAAGTGTGTGGTAGTGTGGTGCAGGCCAGGAAGTGTGTGGTAGTGTGGTGCAGGCCAGGAAGTGTGTGGTAGTGTGGTACAGGCCAGGAAGTGTGTGGTAGTGTGGTGCAGGCCAGGAAGTTTGTGGTAGTGTGGTGCAGGCCAGGAAGTGTGTGGTAGAGTGGTGCAGGCCAGTAAGTGTGTGGTAGTGTGGTGCAGGCCAGGAAGTGTGTGTGGTAGTGTGGTGCAGGCCAGGAAGTGTGTGTGGTAGTGTGGTGCAGGCCAGGAAGTGTGTGGTAGTGTGGTGCAGGCCAGGAAGTGTGTGTGGTAGTGTGGTGCAGGCCAGGAAGTGTGTGTGGTAGTGTGGTGCAGGCCAGGAAGTGTGTGTGGTAGTGTGGTGCAGGTCAGGAAGTGTGTGTGGTAGTGTGGTGCAGGCCAGGAAGTGTGTGTGGTAGTGTGGTGCAGGCCAGGAAGTATGTGGTAGTGTGGTACAGGCCAGGAAGTGTGTGGTAGTGTGGTGCAGGCCAGGAAGTGTGTGTGGTAGTGTGGTGCAGGCCAGGAAGTGTGTGTGGTAGTGTGGTGCAGGCCAGGAAGTGTGTGTGGTAGTGTGGTGCAGGCCAGGAAGTGTGTGTGATAGTGTGGTGCAGGCCAGGAAGTGTTTGGTAGTGTGGTTCAGGCCAGGAAGTGTGTGGTAGTGTGGTGCAGGCCAGGAAGTGTGTGTGGTAGTGTGGTGCAGGCCAGGAAGTGTGTGTGGTAGTGTGGTGCAGGCCAGGAAGCGTGTGGTAGTGTGGTGCAGGTCAATAAGTGTGTGTGGTAGTGTGGTGCAGGCCAGGAAGTGTGTGGTAGTGTGGTGCAGGTCAATAAGTGTGTGTGGTAGTGTGGTGCAGGCCAGGAAGTGTGTGGTAGTGTGGTGCAGGCCAGGAAGTGTGTGGTAGTGTGGTGCAGGCCAGGAAGTGTGTGGTAGTGTGGTGCAGGCCAGGAAGTGTGTGGTAGTGTGGTGCAGGCCAGGAAGTGTGTGGTAGTGTGGTGCAGGCCAGGAAGTGTGTGGTTTCTTCTTTCTAATAAATGTTAGAGGACCAGAGGAAATCATATATTCTATGAAGGTTATTTGAGAAAGAGAATTGATAACCTTGACCTGCTGGTTGAATAACGAAGATAAATTACTATGGGAACAATTACAGAGGACGGCTGAGTTACGTGAGTGTAGAGTTCGCCCCTTGTTGCTCAGTTTAGGTGTGAGCACATGATAACAGGTTAGTTACTGAGTCAGAAGTTGATGTGACAAGGTAGCAGCATGGGGGAAGGGAGGTGTCAGCAGAGGCAGCAGCATGGGGGTGGTGTCAGCAGAGGTAGCAGCATGGAGGTGGTGTTAGGAGAGGCAGCAGCATGGGGGGTGGTGTCAGCAGAGGCAGCAGCATGGGGGTGGTGTCAGCAGAGGTAGCAGCATGGGGGTGGTGTCAGCAGAGGCAGCAGCATGGGGGTGGTGTCAGCAGAGGCAGCAGCATGGGGGTGGTGTCAGCAGAGGTAGCAGCATGGGGGGTGGTGTCAGCAGAGGTAGCAGCATGGGGGGGTGGTGTCAGCAGAGGCAGCAGCATGGGGTGGTGTCAGCAGAGGTAGCAGCATGGGGTGGTGTCAGCAGAGGCAGCAGCATGGGGATGGTGTCAGCAGAGGCAGCAGCATGGGGATGGTGTCAGCAGAGGCAGCAGCATGGGGGGGGGGTGTCAGCAGAGGCAGCAGCATGGGGGGTGGTGTCAGCAGAGGCAGCAGCATGGGGGATGTCAGCAGAGGCAGCAGCATGGGGAGTGGTGTCAGCAGAGGCAGCAGCATGGAGGGTGGTGTCAGCAGAGGCAGCAGCATGGGGGGTAGTGTCAGCAGAGGCAGCAGCATGGGGGTGGTGTCAGCAGAGGTAGCAGCATGGGGGTGGTGTCAGCAGAGGCAGCAGCATGGGGGTGGTGTCAGCAGAGGTAGCAGCATGGGGGGTGGTGTCAGCAGAGGCAGCAGCATGGGGTGGTGTCAGCAGAGGTAGCAGCATGGGGGAAGGGAGGTGTCAGCAGAGGTAGCAGCATGGGGGGGGTGTCAGCAGAGGTAGCATGGTGGGGGGTGGTGTCAGCAGAGGTAGCAGCATGGGGGGGGTGGTGTCAGCTGAGGCAGCAGCATGGGGGGGGTGGTGTCAGCAGAGGCAGCAGCATGGGGGGTGGTGTAAGCAGAGACAGCAGCATGGGGGTGGTGTCAGCAGAGGTAGCAGCATGGGGGGGGTGGTGTCAGCAGAGGTAGCAGCATGCGGGGTGGTGTCAGCAGAGGCAGCAGCATGGGGGGGTGGTGTCAGCAGAGGTAGCAGCATGGGGGGTGGTGTCAGCAGAGGCAGCAGCATGGGGGGTGGTGTCAGAAGAGGCAGCAGCATGGGGGGGGGTGGTGTCAGCAGAGGTAGCAACATGGGGGGGGGGTGGTGTCAGCAGAGGTAGCAGCATGGGGGGGGGTGGTGTCAGCAGAGGCAGCAGCATGGGGGGGGGTGTCAGCAGAGGTAGCAACATGGGGGGAGTGGTGTCGGTAGAGGTAGCAGCATGGGGGGTGGTGTCAGCAGAGGCAGCAGCATGGGGGGTGGTGTCAGCAGAGGTAGCAACATGGGGGGGTGGTGTCAGCAGAGGTAGCAGCATGGGGGGTGGTGTAAGCAGAGACAGCAGCATGGGGATGGTGTCAGCAGAGGCAGCAGCATGGGGATGGTGTCAGCAGAGGCAGCAGCATGGGGGGGTGTCAGCAAAGGCAGCAGCATGGGGGGTGGTGTCAGCAGAGGCAGCAGCATGGGGGGTGTTGTCAGCAGAGGTAGCAGCATGGGGGGTGGTGTAAGCAGAGACAGTAGCATGGGGGGTGGTGTCAGCAGAGGTAGCAGCATAGGGGGGTGGTGTCAGCAGAGGTAGCAGCATGGGGGGGGTGGTGTCAGCAGAGGTAGCAGCATGGGGGGTGGTGTCAGCAGAGGTAGCAGCATTAGGGGTGGTGTCAGCAGAGGTAGCAGCATGAGGGGTGGTGTCAGCAGAGGCAGCAGCATGGGGGGGTGGTGTCAGCAGAGGTAGCAGCATAGGGGGTGGTGTCAGCAGAGGCAGCAGCATGGGGTGGTGTCAGCAGAGGTAGCAACATGGGGGGGTGGTGTCAGCAGAGGTAGCAACATGGGGGGGTGGTGTCAGCAGAGGTAGCAACATGGGGGGTGGTGTCAGCAGAGGTAGCAGCATGGGGGGTGGTGTAAGCAGAGACAGCAGCATGGTGGGTTGTGTCAGCAGAGGTAGCAGCATGGGGTGGTGTCAGCAGAGGTAGCAGCATGGGGGGTGGTGTCAGCAGAGGTAGCAGCATGGGGGGTGGTGTCAGCAGAGGTAGCAGCATGGGGGGTGGTGTCAGCAGAGGCAGCAGCATGGGGTGGTGTCAGCAGAGGCAGCAGCATGGGGATGGTGTCAGCAGAGGCAGCAGCATGGGGATGGTGTCAGCAGAGGCAGCAGCATGGGGGGGGGGTGTCAGCAGAGGCAGCAGCATGGGGGGTGGTGTCAGCAGAGGCAGCAGCATGGGGGATGTCAGCAGAGGCAGCAGCATGGGGGGTGGTGTCAGCAGAGGCAGCAGCATGGGGGGTGGTGTCAGCAGAGGCAGCAGCATGGGGGGTAGTGTCAGCAGAGGCAGCAGCATGGGGGTGGTGTCAGCAAAGGCAGCAGCATGGGGGGTGGTGTCAGCAGAGGCCGCAGCATGGGGGGTAGTGTCAGCAGAGGCAGCAGCATGGGGGAGGCGTCAGCAGAGGCAGCAGCATGGGGGGGTGGTGTCAGCAGAGGCAGCAGCATTGGGGAGGTGTCAGCAGAGGCAGCAGCATGGGGGAGGCGTCAGCAGAGGCAGCAGCATGGGGGGGTGGTGTCAGCAGAGGCAGCAGCATGGGGGGGATGGTGTCAGCAGAGGCAGCAGCATGGGGGAGGTGTCAGCAGAGGCAGCAGCATGGGGGGTGGTGTCAGCAGAGGCAGCAGCATGGGGGTCGTGTCAGCAGAGGTAGCAGCATGGGGGAGGTGTCAGCAGAGGTAGCAGCATGGGGGGTGGTGTCAGCAGAGAGAGCAGCATGGGGGGTGGTGTCAGCAGAGAGAGCAGCATGGGGGAGGTGTCAGCAGAGGCAGCAGCATGGGGGGGTTGTGTCAGCAGAGGTAGCAGCATGGGGGTGGTGTCAGCAGAGGTAGCAGCATGGGGGGTGGTGACAGCAGAGGCAGCAGCATGGGGGAGGTGTCAGCAGAGGCAGCAGCATGGGGGGTGGTGTCAGCAGAGGCAGCAGCATGGGGGTGGTGTCAGCAGAGGTAGCAGCATGGGGGGGGTGTCAGCAGAGGTAGCAGCATGGGGGGGGGGTGTCAGCAGAGGTAGCAGCATGGGGGAGGTGTCAGCAGAGGTAGCAGCATGGGGGAGGTGTCAGCAGAGGCAGCAGCATGGAGGAGGTGTCAGCAGAGGCAGCAGCATGGGGGGGTGGTGTCAGCAGAGGCAGCAGCATGGGGGAGGCGTCAGCAGAGGCAGCAGCATGGGGGTAGTATCAGCAGAGGCAGCAGCATGGGGGAGGTGTCAGCAGAGGCAGCAGCATGGGGGAGGTGTCAGCAGAGGCAGCAGCATGGGGTGGTGTGTCAGCAGAGACAGCAGCATGGGGGTGGTGTGTCAGCAGAGGCAGCAGCATGGGAGTGGTGTGTCAGCAGAGGCAGCAGCATGGGAGTGGTGTGTCAGCAGAGACAGCAGCATGGGGGTGGTGTGTCAGCAGAGGCAGCAGCATAGGAGTGGTGTGTCAGCAGAGGCAGCAGCATGGGGGGTGGTGTCAGCAGAGGCAGCAGCATGGGGGGTGGTGTCAGCAGAGGCAGCAGCATGGGGGTGGTGTCAGCAGAGGCAGCAGCAAAGGGGGTGGTGTCAGCAAAGGCAGCAGCATGGGGGGTGGTGTCAGCAAAGGCAGCACCATGGGGGTGGTGTCAGCAGAGGCAGCAGCATGGGGGTAGTGTCAGCAGAGACAGCAGCATAGGGGTGGTGTCAGCAGAGGCAGCAGCATGGGGGTGGTGTCAGCAGAGACAGCAGCATGGGGGGTGGTGTAAGCAGAGGCAGCAGCATGGGGGAGGTGTCAGCAGAGGCAGCAGCAAAGGGGGTGGTGTCAGCAAAGGCAGCAGCATGGGGGGTGGTGTCAGCAGAGGCAGCAGCATGGGGGAGGTGTCAGCAGAGGCAGCAGCAAAGGGGGTGGTGTCAGCAAAGGCAGCAGCATGGGGGGGTGGTGTCAGCAAAGGCAGCACCATGGGGGTGGTGTCAGCAGAGGCAGCAGCATGGGGGTGGTGTGTCAGCAGAGGCAGCAGCATGGGGGTGGTGTGTCAGCAGAGGCAGCAGCATGGGGGTGGTGTCAGCAAAGGCAGCAGCATGGGGGCTGGTGTCAGCAGAGGCAGCAGCATGGGGGTGGTGTGTCAGCAGAGGCAGCAGCATGGGGGTGGTGTCAGCAAAGGCAGCACCATGGGGGTGGTGTCAGCAGAGGCAGCAGCATGGGGGTGGTGTGTCAGCAGAGGCAACAGCATGGGGGTGGTGTGTCGGCAGAGGCAGCAGCATGGGAGTGGTGTGTCAGCAGAGACAGCAGCATGGGGGGGGTGTCAGCAGAGACAGCAGCATGGGGGGGGTGTCAGCAGAGACAGCAGCATGGGGGTGGTATCTGCTAGTTATTATTAGTGTTAATTACCACCCTTCTCATTAGTGTGGTAATTCCTCCAACGTGGTAGAGAATTTATGTAATAAATTAACAATTATTGTCAGAAATTAACAAAAATAATAATAAATTGTTTAAACAATGACATCATATACAACATGTTTACAAATAATCGTACATATATTAATTAATTCGTTCACACTATCTAACCGCTTCGTAACCTCCCCATACATTCGTCAATAACAAACCCAAGAACTTAACATATTGCAATGTTCTTGCAATATATTGCAAGAACATTGCCTAATACATGGGCTTAGGTCAACACTGGCGCCCTTAAGATTCAAGAGAGAAGGTGGTAAGGGGAGGAGATGACGTCAGCAATGTTTACAAATATTTATATCAGCTGATAACATCAGTGACCACGTGCTCTGGGAGCAGAACACACACTCCCACCTCGTGTGTGTGTGTGGGGGGGGGGGGCGTTTGTTGTCACAAGATATGGGTTTAGCAGAATGGATGTTAACTGTCTGTGATTTTCAGAGAGACGAGTGACTCCTGCAGTTTTAGGAATTCATGAATGTGTCTGAGTTTGGGTAATTTTGCTGAGCGCACAGATACAAACAACCTGTATGTACATATGCAGCAGCAGCACATATATATATATATATAATGCTGTACCTAGTAGCCAGAACGTCGTACTCGGCCAACTATGCAAGGCCCGATTTGCCTAATAAGCCAAGTTTTCCTGAATTTATATATTTCTCATTTTTTTCTTATGAAATGATAAATCTGTCCATTTCATTATGTATAAGTTAATTTGTTTAAATTTGAGTTAAAACTTATGTAGATATATGACCGAACCTAACCAACCCTACCTAACCTAACCTATCTAAACCTAACCTAACCTAACCTAACCTAACCTATCTAAACCTAACCTAAACTAACCAACCCTACCTAACCTAACCTATCTAAACCTAACCTAAACTAACACAAGTCAGTAATTTATCTTCCTAATATAATATAATAATAATAATTCCAATGCACTAATTGTAAACAATTTATTGAAAGTAAAGAAAATCACTCGGCCTATTAGGCAAATCGGGCCTTGCATAGTACGCCAAGAAGTGCGTTCTGGCTACTAGGTACGACATTATATGTATATATTGTGACGATAATCTCCTTCAAGAGATTGAGCCTGCTCTTCCCTCCAAAATTACGTCTTCACAACTATATAAAAGACTATGGAAGAAATGTCCAACAACGACAACAAACACCAGCAAGGCTTGCCAGGGTGAGCAGAAACGTATGCAACCAGCCACCTGTTCGAACTCCAACCACCAAACTACCCGTTGATCGCTACGGCTCCGCTGATTGGTCGCCGGTCTGGCTGCACCTGCACTCGCCCCAATACTACCTGATGTCTGGGGTCACCCCAACATCAGTCCTCAGAATGTTCCGTGCTTTCGTAGCCAGCACTCCTCCCAGCTAGACGTTAGCGTGTACTGAGAGAGGTGGTGGCTTTAAGCCAATATTCCAGCACCTCCCACTTACCTTTTGTGTTGCACTTCTTGTTATTTTGACTTAACGTAACTTTTCATTGTGTCATTTAAGTATTCTTATTATTTTGATTCATTGATTTTATTATAAGAATTTGTTTGTGCATTATTTTCATGTTTTGATTTATTTAACGTAATTAAAATTTCATTGTTAAAGTTTACTTGTGTTTTGTGTGTCTTCTCCTTACCTTACCACACGAAGTTCCAGTTTTTTCTATTTTTTTTTATAACTATGTGACGAGGCCATACCCCTAGCCTTAAACAGCCGAACACCAACGCGTTACCGTCACAAGTTATATGGGGGCCTGTCCTAGGAGCTTGACTCAGGTACTGGTGCTAAGTGGTAATTTATGGTAAGCGTATTTAACTTTGTTAACGTAGCTTTACTATTTTTTCATTCAATTTCATTTTTTATAAGGTGCGGTGTATTGTGCATTACGAGAGTAACATATAGTGAAGGTGAGACAACTTTGGATTACGTGGTGACTGTAGGCCTCAGTCATACTCTTAATTGGTCATCTCTCCCTCCATGTTATTACTCGTATTTACCATCTATGTCCCTTGAATATTTCTCATTCTGACAGATCATCATATTGGTACCCTGGTACTGTGGTCTGCCCCGGGTCAAGAGTACCCAATCTTCTGCAATCTGACTGTAGGAGGACAAAGAGGGCCATAGTTCCTCTAGCTCGAACTTTAGTTGCTGAATTGGGACCTCAGCAGCAGTTCTCGTCACCAGTTGACACCTCGCACCCCTACACGTCAGTCAGAGATGATGATACATACAACGGTAGGGAATTAGCTTATTTTTTCAGAGCACAAAAGTTCGCTAATTCTGTAAGTATCATATTAAATTCAGTAGGAAAAACTTGCTTTATGTCCTATAGAGACTTGGCAAGGTATGCCTACATCCTTGGACTACCAATTTTACTTTTGAAGCATTTAACTGTTTCATTTGTTTTCGAAACTTTGTTTCATTTGTTAGTAGGATTTTCTTGCCCTTATTCTCTTACATGAGTACCGGGTACAAGATTTCCTGCGCCCTTGATTTAATTTAATCATTTAATATCTTTCACTTAACGTTAATTGTTAAAGATCACACAGGATAGGTACCAGTTGCCACGTTGTCCTGTTTCTGACATTTCATTATTGAACATTCGTGTACCTTTATTTGCTAATTTCACCATGTTTCGTCTCCAAACTTTCCGTGCAAATCCAGCAGGTGAAATAGGAACTTTAAGTCGTGCCAAGAGGACTGAACTACAAACTCTTGCACATGAGTATCAACTAGAAGTTCCCTATCAAGCCAACAAAAATGACCTACACAACCTGTTGCTGGATTACTATTTAGAGCAAGGTAAGATAGACTCTGAAACTCATGAAACTTACTATATTGCAGATAAAACTGACTTGGCAACGATGAAACTTAAACTAGAGCTGGCTAAGATTGAACGTGAGCAGCAAAAGGAAGCCCGCGAACAGCAAAGGGAAGCCCTCGAACAACAAGAACGAGCTGCTGCCATACGAAGAGAAGAACGAGAACGTGAAGCTGCTTTGAGGAGAGAAGAACACGAACGAGGACTCGCCCTCCAAGAACGTGAGGTTGCACTACTCCAGGAGCGGGAACGAGTACAGCTTGAAACCAAACGACGCGAGTTGGAGATGCAACGCGAACATGACAAGCAACAAGCGACTCTGGCTCTAGAGTGTCGTCAACGTGAAATCGCCTTGGAAACTTCCCACTTCACTCAACGCCAACAAGCTACTGCCAATCTTCCCGTCAGTTTTAATATATCACATGCAAGTAAGTTAATGCCATCCTTTGTAGAAGCAGAAGTTGATGTTTTTTTCACCACCTTTGAAACCCTTGCTAATCAACTCAGTTGGCCTGTCGACCAATGGGCCACACTTCTCAGAGTCCATCTTACAGGTAGAGCTGCAGTCACACTCAGTACTTTGGCGTCTGAGAATGACTACTACACTCTGAAACAAGCAGTGTTGGACGCCTACCTACTTTCCACAGAAAGTTATAGAAGGAAATTCCGTGACCACCTGAAGGCAAGTACCACTACCTTCCTTGAGTTTGCTAACACGAAACGGAGGTATTTCATGAAATGGCTGGAAGCAGCACATGTCTCTACTTTTACAGAACTCGTCAACCTGATGCTTGTTGAAGAATTCTTGAGACGTGTGCCGCCTCCTGTCCGCCTCTACTTAGCAGATAAAGAAGAAACCGACTACCTGAAGTGTGCTAAGTCGGCTGACACTTACAGCCTCATCCACCGGCTGACACCTGAACCATCCTCCAGTAAGAAGTCGTGGTACAGTTACGAGAAGGTGAGCCCCGATCAATCTGGTTCACAACTGTACTGCAAGTATTGTAGACTCTATGGACATACCATAGACAAGTGTGGTAAGTCTCAATACAAGGGAACCACTGACCAACAACGACCCAAACCAACTCCTCCTAAGTCCGGTAAGCCTGTGATGAATGTTGGTGTTGATGTTAATGATCTTTCTCTTTTCAGTAACCACCTGTATACTGGAACTGTCTCTGCCAACGGTTCAAATCCGGAGGGACGTTTCAAATTGAAGATCTTGAGGGACACAGCGGCTCTACAATCGATCATCTTGAAGTCGGCTGTGCCCAACATAGTCTACACCGGGGAAACGGTCTTCATCACTGACCTCACTGCTACTACTCCATACCCTCTCGCCAGAGTCCACCTGGATTGTCCCTACGTGAACGGGGAAGTCCAAGTCGCCGTCAGGGAAAAGCCTTTTCCCATGCCTGGAGTGCAACTTCTCCTAGGCAACGACTTGGCAGAAGACCTGCAACCGACCAACCTGATCGTCATGGACAAACCCCAGGTGTGTAACTCTGTGCCAATAAATCCTATTCTAGAGTATGTTCCAGCAGAGGTTCAAGAGAGTGATGAAGTTTCTCCTCCGGTTCTCGTGACCACCCGTGCACAAGCCGCACGTCCACAGCCAGCTGACTCTACTGCTACCGCTGTCCCTCAAGACCCTCAGAAACTACCCCCGCATCTGACCAAGTTGGAGTTCCGTAAGTTGCAGAGGGAAGATCTTACTTTAACACCATTGTTTTTCCAGGCTGAGACTCAACCCGACAGTATTCCTGGGTTCTTCCTAGAGAACGACTTGCTCTACCGCAGATATAGACCCAGTAAACTGAAGGAGGAGGACGATTGGGCCAACACCGAACAACTTGTGATTCCCACCAGCCTGCGGCCCACTATTCTACACCTGGCCCATGGAGCATTCTCCCACTACGGCTTCAACAAGACTTACCATGGGATTCGCCAAGACTACTACTGGCCAGGTATGGTAAACAACGTCAAACAGTACGTAAAACAGTGTCATACATGTCAGATGGCAGGCAAACCGAACGTCTCCATTCCCAGAGCACCACTGATTCCCATACAGGTGCCTGCGGAACCTTTCCACAGACTCATAATAGACTGTGTTGGTCCTTTACCTCGGACCAGTTCAGGTAACGCCTACATCCTAACCATCCTGTGTCCTACCACCAGATTTCCCATAGCAGTTCCAGTGAAGAACATCACGGCTGCTACGGTTATCAAACATCTATTGAAGATCTTCACTCAATACGGATTTCCCAGGGAGATTCAAAGTGACTGTGGCACCAACTTCACCAGTGATCTCTTCAAAAGGACACTGGAGGAGTTCAACATCAAACAGGTATTGTCCAGCCCCTATCATCCTGCTTCACAGGGTTCTCTTGAACGTAGTCATCAGACCATCAAAGCACTCTTGAAAAAGTTTTGTAGTGAAACCTCAAAGGATTGGGATAAGCAGATTGACCTAATAATGTGTATTTTCAGAAGTCTCCCCAATGAGTCCCTAGGAGTATCTCCTTATGAGATGCTCTACGGCCGTAAGTGCCGTACTCCCCTTAAGGCTTTCAAAGACTCTCTCAGAGATGCCACCTTCAGTGAGCATCAGAATGTGCCCCAGTTTCTTCAAAACCTTCAGCACATTCTAGAGAGAGTCCACCGCTTTGCCCATGATAATCTATTGAAAGCCCAGGTGAGAATGAAGACTCATTACGACCAGACCAGCAAAGTAAGAAAATTCAAGCCGGGAGACTTCGTCCTTGCTTATTTCCCTATCCCAGGTTCACCTTTACAAAACAAATTTTCAGGACCCTACTGCGTCAAAGAGTGCAGGAATAATAATAATTATGTGATAGAGACTCCAGATAGGCGGCGGAAGACCCAGCTGTGCCACGTCAACCTCCTGAAGCAATATAATGGTACTCCTCCCACTGTCTTGATTAATTGTTCTACCTTCACAGAACCCTACATCCACAGTGAGACCATCCCGGCTTCTTCTCCCGAAAGCACTGACAAGGAGTCGGCGCTTTCTAATTCCAAAATCCTTAATGATCTTCCCAAATGCTTTCAGGATAATACTCGTGCTCCTATGCCCTCTTCTAATTCCACTCTCACCTCGTCAGATAAGCCCTACATCCTCCATGTCGACGCCAATGGTACCGACGATGGTGGTGTCGTGATGCAGCAACGAGGCGAGAAGAATACACCTGTCAGCGACTACTGCTACAAGGAACGACGGAACAATTGGCAAGGAGCTACTCTTCCTCATCCTGAAGCTTCAGCACTTCACTCCACACCTGAAAAGTGCTCGGTCCACCATCAACACGGACCACACCACCCTACACCTCCTGCAGCACGCCCACTTCTCATCTCAACGTCTTCTACTATGGGCTTGCTACCTGCAGAAATTCAACCTGGAGACACGCTATACCAAGAGTCTGACAACACCATAGCCGATGCCCTCTCCAGAGTTTATGAAGTAGAAGCGACTCCATCCATTACTCCACCACATAACGACGTACTTCTTCCAGAACCGCAGGCTTCGGGGGAGAGTTGTGACGATAATCTCCTTCAAGAGATTGAGCCTGCTCTTCCCTCCAAAATTACGTCTTCACAACTATATAAAAGACTATGGAAGAAATGTCCAACAACGACAACAAACACCAGCAAGGCTTGCCAGGGTGAGCAGAAACGTATGCAACCAGCCACCTGTTCGAACTCCAACCACCAAACTACCCGTTGATCGCTACGGCTCCGCTGATTGGTCGCCGGTCTGGCTGCACCTGCACTCGCCCCAATACTACCTGATGTCTGGGGTCACCCCAACATCAGTCCTCAGAATGTTCCGTGCTTTCGTAGCCAGCACTCCTCCCAGCTAGACGTTAGCGTGTACTGAGAGAGGTGGTGGCTTTAAGCCAATATTCCAGCACCTCCCACTTACCTTTTGTGTTGCACTTCTTGTTATTTTGACTTAACGTAACTTTTCATTGTGTCATTTAAGTATTCTTATTATTTTGATTCATTGATTTTATTATAAGAATTTGTTTGTGCATTATTTTCATGTTTTGATTTATTTAACGTAATTAAAATTTCATTGTTAAAGTTTACTTGTGTTTTGTGTGTCTTCTCCTTACCTTACCACACGAAGTTCCAGTTTTTTCTATTTTTTTTTATAACTATGTGACGAGGCCATACCCCTAGCCTTAAACAGCCGAACACCAACGCGTTACCGTCACAATATATATATATATATATATATATATATATATATATATATATATATATATATATGTCGTACCTAGTAGCCAGAACTCACTTCTCAGCCTACTATTCAAGGCCCGATTTGCCTAATAAGCCAAGTTTTCCTGAATTAATATATTTACTATAATTTTTTTCTTATGAAATGATAAAGCAACCCTTTTCTCTATGTATGAGGTCAATTTTTTTTTATTGGAGTTAAAATTAACGTAGATATATGACCGAACCTAACCAACCCTACCTAACCTAACCTAACCTATATTTATAGGTAAGGTTAGGTTAGGTAGCCAAAAAAAGCTAGGTTAGGTTAGGTTAGGTAGGTTAGGTAGACGAAAAAACATTAATTCATGAAAACTTGGCTTATTAGGCAAATCGGGCCTTGAATAGTAGGCTGAGAAGTGCGTTCTGGCTATTAGGTACGACATATATATATATATATATATATATATATATATATATATATATATATATATATATATATATATAGAAAGTTTGTGAGGGTACCACCTCTGGTGCCAATGTGGGGACCCATAGCCTCGGAGAAGAAAATAAAAAGTATTCAGAGGAGACCTTGTGGTTTCTCACTGAACACTAATATTATCTTCTCCTACCACCTTATATATATATATATATATATATATATATATATATATATATATATATATATATATATATATATATATATAATATATATATTAATATAATATAATATAAGATATATGCAGGACAAAAGCTCAGATATATAGGAAACTACTGACCTGAAATTACCACGATATATATATCTATAATATATAAGATATATGGCTATTATATAAGTCCCCGAACCCTCCCTACCCCCTCACAACCATAGCTACCCCAAACAAACCCCCTTCCCCCCCCCTTACTGTAACCACCACCACCCCTCCCCCTCCTCCCTCACCTTCCATCTCTCTCCCCACCTTAGAGAGCTTGAGCACGTTATGTATGTATCTTGAAGCTGCTTTACTCGTTCATATTCTCTGATAAACTCGGGGTCAAGGACCCACTTGGGTGATCTTAGGTGCTGTCCATCTTATCTTGAGATCTTGAGATGATTTCGGGGCTTAGCGCCCCCGCGGCCCGGTCCTCGACCAGACCTTCTTTTGGTTACACCCCCCCAGGAAGCAGCCCGTAGCAGCTGTCTAATTCCCAGGTACCTATTTACTGCTAGGTGAACAGGGGCATTTGGCGAAAGAAACTCTGATTATTTGTTTCCGCCTCCACTTAGGCTCGTACCCAGGACTTCAGGACTACAAATGCGAAGCGCTGTCCACTCAGCTGTAAGGCCTCCCTCCCTTTTTGATCAACTCCCTTATAGGTTGTAGAGTATCCCATATTAACTGACTTTCGACCCCCCCCCCCTTTCCCTCTGGGATATGCTGAGCTCTGTAAATGTTATCTAAATGCACTTAATGATATTACTGGACTTGGATCCAAGATTGACTATGTAATGCATCAGTTACGTAATATATGTGATTTAATCAGATGTAAATATAAGCTGAACTTGTATAAACCCAGCAAATAACAGGGGATCCAGACAGGAATATGACCAAACAATTCATACCTGCAAGACCTGCAAAGTTCAACAACACCATCACACACAATGAGAGCTAAACTACTAGTCATGGGCGACCTGAATCATAGAGAGAGAGAGACTGGAAATCGAGAAACCCCCGAATGGTGTACGTGGGTAGTGTAAAGTACGACTAGAACCGCGCGCACCACCTGTCGGCTGGCACTCCATGGAGTGCCACCTGGCAGCTGGTGCACGCGGTTCTAGTCGTACTTTACACTACTTACGTGGGGAGCAAAATTAATAGAAGTTCTGGAGAGAAACTTCCTACCACAAGAGACAGGGGAGCTGACACACCTAGTCTACTGGCTCTGATTTCCACACAAAATGAGGAAGATATGGAAAGCATAGAGTAGAAAATACCACTTGGAGCCAACAGCCATTTAATTATTTATTTTTTTTAATTTTGCCGCCTTTGTTTCCTGATCTTTGACTATCTGGTTGACTTGAGCAATGGATATACGTCACAGAGTTAAGAGAGAGGAAGAAAGGGAACTACGTGTGGGGCAGAGAAGACCTTAGGGTTAGAAGCCTTATAACTAATTTAAATATTATACTGAAGATATTAATTTACATTCTAATGCATGGTTTGTGTCGGAAAACCCGACACCACTTACTAATATTCAATACAATTTGCAGATAATATTGTTGCTGTTTTATACTAACAAATTAACTCAGAAAATGAGAGCAGTGGAATTTTCCACATTAGAAAACGGGGTTATTATTGCCATGTCGCTATTAAATTCACCAGCTATGTTAATGGGAAACATTCTTAATACAGCAGTTTTTGGACTCTAAACATCATAAATACATTTCCCTTGAATCAACTTAATTATCACTGCCAAAATCGAGTAAATGAAGGCCCTCTTCCCACTTTGGTAAAACCCATCTGTAGAACAGATGCCCGAAACGCTTTGCGGAATATTGGCTTTAGGCATTGTATGTGCTAGCTCTATCTATAAATCCATCAACTTTTGTGTCTTACCTTGTATGTATGTACTTTACCTGAATAAATATTTGCATTTGTAACAAGGGATACGGGCAATGGGAGGGAGGCCTGGAGAGTCAGCCATTAATTTAACATCAGTCGCAGGAGCAAATTTAGCTCCAATAATTCTCCCTTGTACAGCTGTGTTTTCGGAAGTAAAGTGCTTCCGTTAACAACACGCAACTGAGTCTTCTATAAGGGAAGTTCTTACCAAAACCCGTTTATTATCTTAGTGCTCTCCTGGCCAGAGAAGTAGGTGATCAAGTTTCTGTGGATCCCCTCCCATGTTGGAATATGTGGGAATGAACGAGCAGATGTGCTGGCTGCTGAAGGAGACCATATTGAATACTTCATACCCAAGACTCTACTACAAATTAGAGGTATTGTCAGGCGACATCACCGTGACAAGGTAACTGAGGAAAGGAGGATAGAAGCACAAACCAGTGAATCTATACGATGGTACAACATGGTTGCAGCTGGCAATCCCAATCATTATGGCCGAAGAGGAGGACGACGAGGGAGAGAATCAGTAATAGCGAGAATCCGTCTTGGATACAAATATCCTTGGAGATATGGAATGGAAACAACAGTTGATCAGCGAAGTTGCAGAATCTGTGGTGAGAATGATGGACACCGCCTTGACCACTATCTACGTGAATGTGAACACCTGAGAGACATTAGGAATATGTGTAGAATAATAAACCCCACATTGTTTGAGTTAGGGAAAACACTATTTGTCAAATATTGATACTGTTCTTAAAAGATTTCCCCATTTTGCACCCGCAAGATAACGTAAGCTTTTAAGGGTTGATAAATGTTAATCTTCTTGTTTGAGGAGCTGTTCACTTGAGACAGTTAAGCAAGTCCCAGCTGTGTCGGGGTACAAGTGACAGGATGAACAACCCAGCGGGTTTTCTTCCTATTGGGGAGTGTTGTACATGCTGCTATGGCGGTATGTTCACTCACAAGATGAGTGGCGCTGCCCAATAAACTCGCCCCTCGGGGCAAAATTAAAAACAAATTTTAGGTGATATATAGGATGAAGCCGGTTAGAACACGAGACAGGGACATAACCAAGGTAAATATTCCTTGGTCCTTATCCCATAATAAGGTTACAAGATATACATTGGTTGATACAAAGAGTGCTTAAAGGTTATGGATCTCTTGAAGCTCCTCCGCTTCAAGACGGGAACCGAGGATGCAGCAGGCGTTTCCCCTCTGGATCGCCACACTGAGGCGCTGAAACAAAAAATTGGCAGCTCTTGGGTCCCTGGTGACGTCAATGAGCTTAAAGCCCAATTAAGCCTTAGAGCTTTAATTCTTGAATTAAAACTTAAGAAAACGAGGTTATAGGCATGTGTTTTGCTATATTTAGCATTAGGCTATGTCCTATTTTGCAAGTTGAGTATTTCTGAGCAGGCAAAAAAAAACAAAAAACTTTGAGACAGTTGCACACAGGAGACTACGACATAAACCTGAGAGGCAGGAAGGAACACAAGGAGGAACACTAACACGGTTAAGAGAGTACCTACCAGGCAGGAGTCAAAGAGTCAAAGTGAGGTAAAAGAAGTCAAACTCGTATATAGTAAGAAGTGAAGTCCTTTAGACAAGGATGACGGGTCCCCTTACTATGTCTCACTTATGTTTAGGACCTAAACCACAAGAGTAGAATCCTAAGTGTTGATGACCAGACCACACACTAGAAGGTGAAGGGACGACGACGTTTCGGTCCGTCCTGGACTATTCTCAAGTCGATTGTGAATGGTCGACTTGAAAGTGGTCCAGGACGGACCGAAACGTCGCCGTCCCTTCACCTTCTAGTGTGTGGTCTGGTCAACTTACTTTAGCCACGTTATTGTGACTCATCGCCTGCATAAGGGTTGATGTTTGCAGATAATGCAAAGTTAAAGTGTAGAGTTGGAACCGATGAAGGTTGTAAGATACTCCAAGATGACTTGTTAGTATCGCCAAGTTGCAGAGCTGGTCAGAGAAATGGCTATTAGAGATCAGTGCAAGCAAGTGTAAGGTGATGGGAATGGGAAAAGGTGCCAAAAGACCACAAGGACGAAACAAGAAACTACCCCCGTGTTTCAAATCCACAAGGGCCGTAACGAAGGTTCGAACCTTCGTCCGAGAGGATCCCAGACGCTGCCTTAAGGCGCGTCTGGGATCCTCTCTCGTCACGGCCCTTGTGAAATTTGTTCATTTGATGCATCACGCTATTGTGGTTTGTGTGTGTACTCCGTGTTTCAATTGTCTCTAGTAGTTACCTCTAGTAACGATTAGAGAAAATATTTGCAGTTCAATCGTTATATGCACGATTGAAGTGCATATAACATTAAGCAGAACTCTAGAGGCACATGTAAATTGGATAATACCAGCAGCAAATTCTACACTGATAAGTCATAGCATCATTCCGGAATCTAATAATATGAAGACATTTAGATCATTATACACCGCCCACTTATGACCAGCCTTACAGCACACCGACCTTTCATGGGGTCTGCATCTTCAAAAAAAAACCTAGAAAAGGTTCAGAAATTTACAACAAGGCTCGTCCCAGAATTGTGAGGGTTGAGATATGAGGAAAGGATTAAAGAACTACACCTGACCCCATTAGAGAAAAGGAGAGAGAGAGGAGTTAAAGACATGTTTTATAGGTTGACATTTTATATATTAAAGACATAATATACTTAGTGGGATTGACAACATTTTATAAGTTTGCATGTTCATAATGAACACCAATGAATGAGAGGGCATGGCTGGAAGCTTGCGACTCAGATAAATCGTTAGGGATGTTAGAAAATTTATGTTATTTTAATATTGGGAAAATGGAATGAATTGATAAACAGGTTGTATAAGCGAACTCTAAGTCATCGTTTCAAATGAAGATTTCATAGAGGAATAAGGCAGGAGTTATTGTAGTCGATAATCAGCAGTTAGAAAGGTGGACTGCAAGAACTAAAATATGGATTATTCAGGCACAAATAAGTGAGTACAAATAGACGAGTACAAACATACATACACACACTTTCACTCAACCCAACTCCCAAACACTCTCGCACACAACCCAACTCCCAAACACACTCGCACACAACCCAACTCCCAAACACACTCGCACACAACCCAACTCCCAAACACACTCGCACACAACCCAACTCCCAAACACACTCGCACACAACCCAACTCCCAAACACACTCGCACACAACCCAACTCCCAAACACACTCGCACACAACAGTTACTGAGGCAACAGCAGAGGAAGTAAGGCAACAACTAACATCACTAGACGAAACTAAACCTATTGGACCAAAGTATCACCATGGATGCTAAGAGAAGCAGCACAGATCCTCAGCGAACCTTTAACATTGATCATGAACATGTCACTTACAAAGAGAGAATTAACCAGCTGCTGGAAGAGGGCAAATGTGGAACCAATTTACGGAAAAGAAGATTTGAGTCTTTAGTCTTTTTTTACGGAAAAGTCTTTTCTTTGAGTCTGAGTCTTTTTTGCGGAAAAGAAGAAGAGTCTTTGAGAAGAGACTCGCCTACAGCCAGTGTCACTAACGAGCCTCCCCAAGAAATTATTTCAAGAATAATGAAGATAAGACTAGTTACACACCTGGAGACAATTAGGTAGGTAAACAAATATCAACATGACTTTAGGGGAGGAAAATCGTGTCTGACGAACCTACTAGAGGTCTATGATAAAGAAAAACAAATAAAGCAGAACAGAGAAGATTTTCATATTTCTGGACCGCCAAAAAGCCTTTGAATCAGTAACTCACATGAGAAACTACACAAACTCGAGAGACAACCAGAAGTGTCAAATCACTAACATGGTAAAGGATTCCCTGACTGACTGGAGTCAGAGAGTAATAGTGAGGGGGCGACAAGTCGGAATGATGCAGGGGTAACAAGTGGAGTACCTCAAGGATCGGTACTGGGAACCACACTATTTCTAATTTATGTAAACGACCTATCTACATAATTGATAGGTCCAATCGCCGGATATATGGAATAATGAGGGTACTTGTGACACAGAAAGATGGATTACTACTATGTTAAGTCCAAGAGAAGTCAGATCAGTGCTACATGAGCTGTGTATTTGCAGGGATTTTGAGAGCCGGGACAGTCCCAGAATCTGTTGATGTAGAATGCTGTGAGTGAGCAAACATCTACATCCTCATGGAATGATTAGTTGATATTAGCTCTACTTCTAAATGTCTCATCATCCTACTTTTGTGACATAAAGTGTGTCAATATATGTCTGACCTCTCTAATGTTCATCACCATTGTGTCTCTACAATATATCATGTTTGAAGTTGTTATGAGCACAGGGATATGAGGACAAAGAACTGGTATATAAGGAGAAGCAACTGGGATATGAGGACAAGAAACTAGGATATGGAGTCTGAGTAAAGGCGCTCTGCCTAACCACTTTGACGATAGGGCATCGAACTCCGACCCCTACAAGGGCGCAAAATCGTACCTATACCGACGTGTTCCAGCGACTATCCAAGGAGACTGGAATAAACAGAAACGCGTGTAGCCAGTCTGGGATATGAAACCATCTAGACTGGAATTAATATAAAACAGTGGACCAGTCTGACTGAAACCTTCTGGTCACTAACCTCTTTAAAAGGAATCAATATTTCAGGCACCGAATCGTTTGAGAACGCAAGTGGGAGCTCAAGTATAAGTGCCTCCAGAGTGCCAACTCTAAGGAAATGGCAACTAATTGGTCTAAACCAAAGGGTTTAGGTAGGAAAATGTAGCTGTTTCGTCATCATGATGACGAAACAACAGTATGAAAAGCGTGCAATATGTGTCTTGTGTTACCGTGTTAGGTGCAGATGCAGCTCCTGGTCCCCAACCTCACTTTGCTCTCATTATAATACCCTACCTCACCACCCGGCCCTGCCTCACAACCATCCCTCATCTAGGACACCCTTTCTACCTCACCCCTGCCTCACAACTCCCCCCCTCACCTCGACAACCCCCCCCCCCCTCACCTCACAACCCCCCCCTCACCTCACAACCCCCCCCCCTCACCTCACAACCCCCCCCCCTCACTGCTCCCACACACATAATCATCCAGTAATATTCTTGGAACTGGTCGTTCCGAGCCTAATCACCCACAAACACGCTCTTATAAACCCACCGCTTGAGGATTAGGATAAATATATCGACGCCATCAATTCTCCCCTCTCTCATTATCCCCCCTTCCCCCCCCACCCCCCTCTCTCTCTGACGTCATGTATACGTCTCTCTGACGTCATGGATACGTCACACACTCGGTGGGAATGGCTGATATATCGCTGGTGAGAGCGGGCTTACCTAATAGTGCTTCCCTCGTGGTGACTGAAGGGTAGTGGAGTCTAGTTGTTCATGTCCCGACTGTTGGACTAGTTGTGTGGGCATGTTCTGAGTGCCACCTGGGCATGGGAACCACCTGGACATGGGAACCACCTGGGCATGGGAACCACCTGGGCATGGGAACCACCTGGGCATGGGAACCACCTGGGCATGGGAACCACCTGGACATGGGAACCACCTGGGCATGGGAACCACCTGGGCATGGGAACCACCTGGGCATGGGAACCACCTGGGCATGGGAACCACCTGGGCATGGGAACCACCTGGGCATGGGAACCACCTGGACATGGGAACCACCTGGGCATGGGAACCACCTGGGCATGAGAACCACCTGGGCATGGGAACCACCTGGGCATGGGAACCACCTGGGCATGAGAACCACCTGGGCATGAGAACCACCTGGGCATGGGAACCACCTGGGCATGGGAACCACCTGGGCATGAGAACCACCTGGGCATGAGAACCACCTGGGCATGAGAACCACCTGGACTTGAGAACCACCTGGGCATGAGAACCACCTGGGCATGAGAACCACCTGGACTTGAGAACCACCTGGGCATGGGAACCACCTGGGCATGAGAACCACCTGGACTTGAGAACCACCTGGACTTGAGAACCACCTGGACTTGAGAACCACCTGGGCATGAGAACCACCTGGGCATGAGAACCACCTGGGCATGAGAACCACCTGGGCATGAGAACCACCTGGACTTGAGAACCACCTGGGCATGAGAACCACCTAGACTTGAGAACCACCTGGGCATGAGAACCACCTGGACTTGAGAACCACCTGGGCATGAGAACCACCTGGGCATGAGAACCACCTGGACTTGAGAACCACCTGGACTTGAGAACCACCTGGGCATGGGAACCACC
>NC_091235.1:6023638-6046114 GCF_040958095.1 Procambarus clarkii
CGTCAATACAATATAACATGCATTTAACCTGTGCTTATTAATTAATTTATTTATTTATTTCCATCCGGCGGCACTTATATATATTATCCAATGTTTTTGTTTTGTACAGTTATCCTAATTTATCCTTTTCCTTCGCCTGTTTCGTCTCCCATTTATCCGTAGGCTTCATCTCCTATCTTGTTGCTCAGGTGACCTGCCCTGGCGGGTATAAGGTCTACCTGCTACGTTTCCTTCTTGAAAAGTCGTTGAGGAATGGGACTCACTAGTGAGCATTCTGCATCTACATCCGCCACCAAGATAATGTTATTAAAAGAAGATAATAACATTATCTTGTTATTAACAACATTATGATAATGTTGGTTGTTAAGATGAACAACCAACAGGGAAGATCAACAAGGGTATATAAACAACTATCAATGGAGATGAACAGCCAGCCGGGGAGATGAACAAACAATAGGGGAGATGAACAAACGATAGGGGAGATGAACAAACAGTAGGGGAGATGAACAAACAATAGGGGAGATGAACAAACGATAGGGGAGATGAACAAACGATAGGGGAGATGAACAAACAGTAGGGGAGATGAACAAACAATAGGGGAGATGAACAAGGGCATATGAACAGCCAGCAGGGAAGATGAACAACCATGAATTAAGTCACGCTGCCCAGGATAAAATAAATAACACAGAGGCTGAGGGGTCAGATAGGTAAGAACACAACTCTGATGTATAACTATGGCAAAATAACATACATATGAAGACATTGTTTATAAATGTTACCATTATCATCACGACAGGAGGACAAAAGTGAAATGGCGTTATCTTGCGTCTCTGTCGCGTCTCAAGGCTTTCGTGCGCGTCGGTCCGTGTTATCGCTGCTGTCATCCGTCTGTGATTTCCTTCGTCTTGACGTAAAGACTTAGCTTCCATGTGGAGGCTCCGTGACGGCGTCAGCTGCGACGCGTCGGAACACATCTGGTGACACTTGTCCTCGTGGTCAGCTGCGACGTGTCGGAACACATCTGGTGACACTTGTCCTCGTGGTCAGCTGCGACGCGTCAGGACACATCTGGTGACACTTGTCGCCGTGGTCAGCTGCGACGTGTCAGGACACATCTGGTGACACTTGTCCTCGTGGTCAGCTGCGACGCGTCCAGACACATCTGGCGACACTTGTCCTCGTGGTGGTCAGCTGCGACGTGTCAGGACACATCTGGTGACACTTGTCCTCGTGGTGGTCAGCTGCGACGCGTCAGGACACATCTGGCGACACTTGTCCTCGTGGTGGTCAGCTGCGACGCGTCAGGACACATCTGGTGACACTTGTCCTCGTGGTGGTCAGCTGCGACGCGTCAGAACACATCTGGCGACACTTGTCCTCGTGGTGGTCAGCTGCGACGCGTCAGGACACATCTGGTGACACTTGTCCTCGTGGTCAGCTGCGACGCGTCAGAACACATCTGGTGACACTTGTCCTCGTGGTGGTCAGCTGCGACGCGTCAAAACACATCTGGCGACACTTGTCCTCGTGGTCAGCTGCGACGCGTCAGAACACATCTGGTGACACTTGTCCTCGTGGTGGTCAGCTGCGACGCGTCAGGACACATCTGGCGACACTTGTCCTCGTGGTGGTCAGCTGCGACGCGTCAGAACACATCTGGTGACACTTGTCCTCGTGGTGGTCAGCTGCGACGCGTCAGGACACATCTGGTGACACTTGTCGCCGTGGTCAGTTGTGTTATATCTACTCACACCTTCTTACTTCCTGCAGGAAGTGTTGATGTAACCCTTGGCTGCCATCCTGAAGCAACTCCTCTTCAAGTATTCTACCTCAGTCTTCAGGATTTGCCAATCCGTCAGAAATTCGTAACGTATAAAATGCGACCTATTCGTAGAGAGGGGCGGCTTGTGGTGATTGAGAACACCTTGCTCCAGATACCCTCAGAGGCTGAGTATTATACGAGAGATGTAGTTCAGAAAGATGAATGTAGTCGCAGAATAGGACAGACAGGAAAGTTGTTCGTTACTGTAAGAGAAAACTTCCTATGCTGCCTGTATCTTTAATTGTGATGTCTACAACCACTTTTGTTTGTGCCTAACACCTAACATAACACCCTAGCACCACACATAACACCCTAACACCCAACATAACACCCCTAGCACCAGAGATACATTAAAAACCAATATAATAACTTGAACGATCCTACCCAATAATTATCCTCCCTTGAGAGACACGGTGCAAGATCCGTTACTAAATGAGATATAAAACAAATCAAGCACTTATCAAGCACCTTATTATATGCCATAATACCAACAGGAAAATGAATTCTAATAAAAGTTAAACCACACAAGACCATCAGTGATCTCACATGGAAGAAATTCTTGGAGTTGTTGAGGGTGACAACAGCTGTTGACTCTCAATAGCTGGAGCCCCACAACAGCTGGAGCCCCACAACAGCTGGAGCCCCACAACAGCTGGAGCCCCACAACAGCTGGAGCCCCACAACAGCAGTTGACTCAATCGGCAGACAGGATCAGCAGACAGCTCAGACAGCCTCAGTGCCATCTGCACCAGCAAAAGACAGAATCAAGAGCACTCGGTAGCAGAAGCAATCGTGTATCAGGAGCAGCAGGACCAGCAGCAGGAGTAGCAGCAGCAGGATCAGCAGCAATAACAGCAGGAGCAGCAGCAGCAGGAGCAGCAGCAGCAGGAGCAGCAGCAGCAGACAATCGCTCAAAACGCCACAATGAAGCACAAAAGCTTTAAGCCCCTCATGGGTGAGAAGGGCAAAAGACACGTGACGCAAAAGCCAGGGAGGCGGTGGATGAATAATAGCCAAGATCACCAGGAGGAAGCTGGGACGAGCTGGGGTACAAGACGCGGGGTCGAGGCTAGGGATGCTCCTCCCCCAGGAGGGAGAGGGGGTAGTGTGTGTGTGTGACATGTCCCCCCCCCTTCTCTAACCTTCCCCCACCCCCCACTTCTCCTCCCCAGACCCCCCTTCTACTCCCCCCTCACCTTCCAAGACTGTTGAGTGACGTAAATAGTGTTTCTAGGGCCACTCTGAAGGTCACTTGAGAGTGACCAGAGAGTAGTGGCCAGTTGTGAAATTTATTTCATTAAATGTATGTTTTTTCAGCAATATATTGAGTGAGAGCGAGTGTGTTGAGGTCAGGTCACTACAGTGGTGGTCATGGGTCAGGTCAATATAGTGGTGGTCATGGGTCAGGTCAATACAGTGGTGGTCATGGGTCAGGTCACTACAGTGGTGGTCATGGGTCAGGTCACTACAGTGGTGGCCAGGGGTCAGGTCACTATAGTGGTGGTCATGGGTCAGGTCACTACAGTGGTGGCCAGGGGTCAGGTCACTACAGTGGTGGTCATGGGTCAGGTCAATACAGTGGTGGTCATGGGTCAGGTCAATACAGTGGTGGCCAGGGGTCGGGTCAATACAGTGGTGGCCAGGGGTCAGGTCACTACAGTGGTGGCCACGGGTCAGGTCAATACAGTGGTGGCCACGGGTCAGGTCAATACAGTGGTGGCCACGGGTCAGGTCAATACAGTGGTGGCCACGGGTCAGGTCAATACAGTGGTGGCCAGGGGTCAGGTCAATAGAGTGGTGGCCAGGGGTCAGGTCAATACAGTGGTGGCCAGGGGTCAGGTCAATACAGTGGTGGCCAGGGGTTGGGTTAATACAGTGGTGGCCAGGGGTAGAGTCAATACAGTGGTGGCCAGGGGTCGGGTCAATACAGTGGTGGCCAGGGGTCAGGTCAATACAGTGGTGGCCAGGGGTCAGGTCAATACAGTGGTGGCCACGGGTCAGGTCAATACAGTGGTGGCCACGGGTCAGGTCAATACAGTGGTAGCCAGGGGTCAGGTCAATACAGTGGTGGCCATGGGTCAGGTCAATACATGACTGTAAGTAAAATAATAACCATAGCAATAAAAATATATAATACATCATTGTGTCGGGTGACAGGAAGCCAGAGTGTATTCATACACATTAGGTTATATTGATTTTTTCACCCCCCCCCCCCCCTCAAGGTTGAATTACTGACCCCGCCCAGGATGCAACCACCCCCCCCCCCCCACACAACCAGCTGACTAACTGCTGGGTATACCTACTTAATGCCAGGTGAACAGGTTCATTAGGTGAAAGGAAACTAGCCCAACCATTTCTGTCCCGCCCGGGATTCGAACCCCGGAATTCTCGATTGTGCGTCGAGACCGAACCCCACTGTACTACCAAGACCCCTATTATTAAATCATAATTAAACTCTTAGGGTATTAGTTTAAGGATATTAATTAGGTTAAAAGACTTTTTTGTCCACAATATTGACTTAAAAGTCGATGGCTATTAAGATATTTTCATATTTATGAATCAGACTTGCAATATTATTTACGTAAATATTGCAAGCCTTAATTGCATGCAAGGTATAGTGCAGATCAGGGGCCTGACGGCTGAGTGGACAGCGCTCGGGATTCGTAGTCCAAAGGTTCCGGTTTTGATCCCCGGTGGAGGTGGAAACAAATGGGCAGAGTTTATTTTACCCTGATGCCACTGTTCACCTAGCAGTAAATAGGTACCTGGGAGTTAGACAGCTGCTACGGGCTGCTTCCTGGGGGTGGAGGCCTGGTCGAGGACCGGGCCGCGGGGACGCAAAGCCCCGAAATCATCTCAAGATAACCTCAAGATTTCAAGATAGATCAACCAATCATCGTCGTTAAATTCAATTTTTTCCTGAGGGGCGAGTTTATTGGACAGCGCCACTCATCCTGTGAGTGGACACACCGCCATAGTGACAGTATTGGGCAGCGCCACTCATCCTGTGAGTGAACACACCGCCATAGTGACAGTATTGGGCAGCGCCACTCATCCTGTGAGTGAACACACCGCCATAGTGTGAACACACCGCCATAGTGTGAACACACCGCCCCAAAATCTGTTGGTATTACAGATGGGCTACCTGTAAGCATGGGGAATCGGGAAGAATAAATGGAACATGTACACACGATCACCCTAGAAAGTGCAGAAACCTCCTCAATACAGGTAAATGTACCAAAAGCTGTGAATTCTTTCACCCAGAAATTTGCAAGAACTCTTTGGACAGGAAAGAGTGCTTCAATGCTGAATGCCCAGCTTTTCATATAAGAGGTACCAGGCGAATAAAACCGACAGACCACTATGAAAACAGCCACTACTCCATCGACCGGGATAATTTTTTAGCAAGAGGAGGAGGAGAAGAATGGCTAAAAATGACCAGACTCTACCACCAACTCGGTCAAATGCTAGAGAGGACGCAAACACAGTGGCCTCCTTACCAGAGCCTCAGATATTAACACCAATTAAAGCATCCAGCACTTCCACTAACACGATAACATCATTTATATTTGCCAACATCCAGGGTATAAAAACACGCAAATCCAACAAAGTTCACTTTATAGATGGTCTCCTTCACGAGGCAAATGCAGTGTTTGCAGCCCTAACGGAAACTCACACAAAGGACTACCTTGATGGTGAAATATGGATCTCAGAATACAATCTCTTCAGATGTGATAGGAAACACCGGCTTCAGGGTGGGGTCAGCCTCTACATCAAAGACACACTCATCTGTACTGAGCTGCTAAACACCTCAAATGATATGGTGGAAGTGCTGATAGTCAAAATAGAGATCTTAAATGTAGTTGTTGTCCTTGTATATAAGTCACCGGAGGCAAACCCTCAGCAGTTTAAAGACCAACTAATGAAAATAGAGCACTGCTTGGAAAACCTCACAAATCCAGCTCCGAACATCATCCTGCTTGGGGACTTCAACCTACGGCACCTGAAATGGAAGCACCTGGCTAATACAGTAATATCAGAAAGAATACCAGGAAGTAGCCTAAATGAACAGGCACATGCAAATGACCTGCTACGGATGTGCGATAGGTTTGCCTTAAACCAGCAAATAGTAGAACCAACTAGGAAGGAGAACACGCTGGACCTCATTTTCACTAATAATGATGAGTTGATCGGGAACATAATGATTACAAATACCTGTTACTCAGATCACAACTTAATTGAAGTTCTGACAACCATGGGGAATGGACCTTCAAAACCAGTCCAGATTCCCGGTGGAGGAGATTTCAGCAAATTCAACTTCAATAATAAACGGATAAACTGGGAGCAAATAAACCAGGACTTCACAGAAATAAACTGGGAAGAACAGCTAGGAAATGCAAACCTGAACCAGTGCCTGGAAAAAATAAGCTCAGTAGCACTAGAAATATGTTCAAACCGCATACCCCTAAGAAAAAAGAGAAAGAGATGCAGATTGGAACGGGAACGTCGTTCCCTATATAGGCGAAGAAAACGAATCTCGGAACAACTTGAGAGTCGCACCCTATCTCAAGAACGGCGAAGAAGGTTAGGTAGAGAAATAGAAACAATTGAACTCAAGCTACAAGAATCATACAAAACCCAGGAGAGGCAAAGAGAGCAAAAGGCCATCAGTGAAATAGAGAGAAATCCGAAATATTTTTTCTCCTATGCAAAATCAAGATCAAAAACCACATCTAGTATCGGGCCCCTGCGAAAGGGAGATGGAACTTTCACCGATGACAACAAAGAAATGAGCGAGTTACTGAGGAAGCAGTACGACTCTGTTTTCAGCGAGCCATTAAATGCACTAAAGATTGATAACCCAAATGAATTTTTCATGGATATGATACCAACATCAAATCATATATCAGACGTCGCCCTATCCCCACTAGATTTTGAAGAAGCCATAAACAGTATGCCTATGCACTCTGCACCAGGCCCGGATTCTTGGAACTCCATATTCATCAAGAACTGTAAGAAACCACTATCGCAGGCCCTTCACATACTGTGGAGACAAAGCCTAGATACTGGCGTTATCCCTGACATACTAAAAACAGCAGAGATAGCACCACTCCATAAAGGAGGAAATAAGGCAGAGGCAAAAAATTACAGACCGATAGCACTAACATCGCACATCATAAAAATTTTTGAGAGAGTGCTAAGAAGTAAGATCACAAAATACATGGAATCACAGCATCTCCATAACCCCGGACAACATGGTTTCAGAACAGGGCTCTCGTGCCTGTCGCAGTTGCTGGACCACTATGATATGGCATTAGATGCTATGGAAGACAAACAAAACGCTGATGTAATTTACACAGATTTCGCAAAAGCCTTTGATAAATGTGACCATGGTGTTATTGCACATAAAATGCGTTCAAAAGGAATTACCGGGAAAATAGGCAGATGGATCTACAATTTCCTGACCAACAGAACCCAATGCGTAATAGTCAACAAAATAAAATCCAGCCCATCAACCGTGAAGAGCTCAGTCCCCCAGGGTACTGTGCTTGCTCCAGTACTTTTTCTCATCCTCATATCGGACATAGACCAGAACACAACCTATAGCACTGTATCATCCTTTGCAGATGACACTAGGATTTTCATGAGAGTTGGCAACAGAGGACACGGCAAACCTCCAATCAGATGTAGATCAGGGATTTCTATGGGCTACAGAAAATAATATGGTGTTTAACGAGGATAAGTTCCAGCTCATGCGCTACGGAAAAATTGAAAATATAAAAACAGAAACCACGTACAAAACTCAGGCAAATCATAACATAGAACGAAAAGGCAATGTAAAGGATCTGGGTGTACTCATGTCGGAAGACCTTACCTTTAAAGAACACAATAAAGTAGCCGTCACAACTGCAAGAAAAATGACAGGTTGGATAACAAGAACTTTTCACACTAGAGATGCTATACCGATGATGATACTTTTCAAAACGCTTGTGCTCTCTAGAGGGGAGTACTGCTGCACAATGACAGCCCCTTTCAAAGCTGGAGAAATTGCTGACCTAGAGAGCGTGCAGAGATCCTTTACTGCTAGAATCCACTCAGTAAAACATCTAAATTACTGGGACCGACTAAAGAGCCTAAATCTGTACTCCCTTGAGCGCAGGCGGGAGAGATACATAATAATTTACACGTGGAAAATAATTGAGGGGCTGGTCCCAAACCTGCACACAGAAATAACACCATATGAGACCAGAAGACATGGCAGGATGTGCAGAATACCCCCGTTGAAAAGCAGAGGTGCAACAGGTACTCTGAGAGAGAACTCTATCAATATCAGAGGCCCGAGACTGTTCAACACGCTTCCACTACACATAAGGGGCATAACTGGCAAACCCCTCACAGTGTTCAAGAGAGAACTGGATAAGCACCTTCAAAGGATACCTGATCAACCAGGCTATGACTCATACGTCAGGCTGCGAGCAGCCGCGTCTAACAGCCTGGTTGATCAGTCCAGCAACCAGGAGGCCTGGTCGACGACCGGGCCGCGGGGACACTAAGCCCCGGAAGCACCTCAAGGTAGCCTCAAGGTAGTGACAGTATTGGGCAGCGCCACTCATCCTGTGAGTGAACACACCGCCATAGTGACAGTATTGGGCAGCGCCACTCATCCTGTGAGTGGACACACCGCCATAGTGACAGAATTGGGCAGCGCCACTCATCCTGTGAGTGAACACACCGCCATAGTGACAGTATTGGGCAGCGTCACTCATCCTGTGAGTGGACACACCGCCATAGTGACAGTATTAGGCAGCGCCACTCATCCTGTGAGTGGACACACCGCCATAGTGACAGTATTAGGCAGCGCCACTCATCCTGTGAGTGGACACACCGCCATAGTGACAGTATTAGGCAGCGCCACTCATCCTGTGAGTGGACACACCGCCATAGTGACAGTATTGGGCAGCGCCACTCATCCTGTGAGTGGACACACCGCCATAGTGACAGTATTGGGCAGCGCCACTCATCCTGTGAGTGGACACACCGCCATAGTGACAGTATTGGGCAGCGTCACTCATCCTGTGAGTGAACACACCGCCATAGTGACAGTATTGGGCAGCGCCACTCATCCTGTGAGTGGACACACCGCCATAGTGACAGTATTGGGCAGCGTCACTCATCCTGTGAGTGAACACACCGCCATAGTGACAGTATTGGGCAGCGCCACTCATCCTGTGAGTGGACACACCGCCATAGTGACAGTATTGGGCAGCGTCACTCATCCTGTGAGTGAACACACCGCCATAGTGACAGTATTGGGCAGCGCCACTCATCCTGTGAGTGGACACACCGCCATAGTGACAGTATTGGGCAGCGTCACTCATCCTGTGAGTGAACACACCGCCATAGTGACAGTATTGGGCAGCGCCACTCATCCTGTGAGTGGACACACCGCCATAGTGACAGTATTGGGCAGCGCCACTCATCCTGTGAGTGAACACACCGCCATAGTGACAGTATTGGGCAGCGCCACTCATCCTGTGAGTGGACACACCGCCATAGTGACAGTATTGGGCAGCGCCACTCATCCTGTGAGTGGACACACCGCCATAGTGACAGTATTGGGCAGCGCCACTCATCCTGTGAGTGGACACACCGCCATAGCAGCATGTACAACACTTCCCAATAGGAAGAAAACCCGCTACACAAGCGCGAGACTTGGATTTCGTCTGTTGTATGATCATGAACAGAACAGAAGCTTTAGCTGAAACCCCAAAACGTAGAGAGAACCTCCATGGGGTTGCAACATGCGACGCGAGATAGGAGAGGTTACAGAGAACATTCAGACAGAACAGCAGTTGAAGAACTAAGCCAACAACAGCGCTAAGGGGGCGTCTGTCTATTGCAAGAGCTGCTCACCTGAAGGTTATCGCGATAGATTACAAGGGTAGATAGGAAGAGGGAAGGGGGGGAGACTTATTAGGGGAGAGCGCCAAGCCATTACGACTATATAGCACTGGGAAGGGGGTCAGGATAAGGATTTGGGATGGGACGGAGGGAAAGGAATGGTATCCAACTACTTGGACGGTCGGGGATTGAACTCCGACTAGCATTAGTGTCACCCCCCTGACACCAGGGGGTGTCACCAAGGGTTATCTTGAGGTTATCTTGAGATGATTTCGGGGCTTCAGCGTCCCCGCGGCCCGGTCCTCGACCAGGTCTCCTTTTGGTTACACAACCCCAGGAAGCAGCCCGTAGCAGCTGTCTAACTCCCAGGTATCTATTTACTGCTAGGTAACAGGGGCATCAGGGTGAAAGAAACATTTTGCCCATTTGTCTCTGCCTCTACCGAGGATCGAACCCGGAACCTCAGGACTACGAATCCGAAGCGCTGTCCACTCAGCTGTCAGGCACCCTTGACACCAGCGGTGACACCAGGGGTGACACTAGGGGGGTGACACCAGCGGTGACACTAGGAGGGGGTGACACCAGGGGGTGACACCAGGGGGGTGACACCAGGGGGTGACACCAGGGGGGTGACACCAGGGGGTGACACCAGGGGTGACACCAGGGGGTGACACCAGGGGTGACACCAGGGGGTGACACCAGGGGTGACACCAGGGGGTGACACCAGGGGGTGACACCAGGGGTGACACCAGGGGGTGACACCAGGGGTGACACCAGGGGGTGACACCAGGGGTGACACCAGGGGGTGACACCAGGGGTGACACCAGGGGGTGACACCAGGGGGTGACACCAGGGGTGACACCAGGGGGTGACACCAGGGGTGACACTAGGGGGGTGACACCAGCGGTGACACTAGGAGGGGGTGACACCAGGAGGGGGTGACACCAGGGGGTGACACCAGGGGGTGACACCAGGGGTGACACCAGGGGTGACACCAGGGGGTGACACCAGGGGGTGACACCAGGGGGTGACACCAGGGGTGACACCAGGGGGTGACACCAGGGGTGACACCAGGGGGTGACACCAGGGGGGTGACACCAGGGGTGACACCAGGGGGTGACACCAGGGGGTGACACCAGGGGGTGACACCAGCGGATCAACATTCGTGTCATCTTAACTCTCAGTAATGATAAGTTTAACATTACTCCATTTCAACACAACATAAACTTAAAGTTCACATCTATATTATCTTACATTATAATCAAACAATAATCTTTCTCTGACATTTTATTTAATGTTAAAAAAAACACTTTTTTGTAGGCCTTAAAACATTTTTATGTAAACGAGATCTTGAAATCCATCAATCAACAGCGACGGTATTGACGAATTTTGAATTGCGATGGAAGGCATCTTGATGACGTCATCCCCCCTCTTTAGAGTTGAGGGGGGGGAGAAGGGGTGCTCTCAGAGGGTGCTGGGGACGACTCAGATTTCCCCAGTTCTTTCTGATTGATGTGATGGTGCATGAGCGAATGGTGCCAAATTGTTTCGCCAGCTAGTTGCTCCCCTGTGCACTCAGACCCGTATTTACCCACCCTAATTTCTCCATCTTAAGTCTATATACCCAGTGACTGGCGTCTCTGGAGGAAGGAAGGAACCTTTGAGTATACTGGACCTTTGGGTCTAGCTTACACAGGTTTGGACAGTATATACCTGTGTGTATTATCCTTGTTACAGCCTGAGGACATGTGCTTATGCTTCTCTATGTTGGACTCTAGCTTTATCTCAGTATATTTCTAAACAGGCTTGTGGGCTGGCCCACCATAGGCCTCCAGAGACACTGTGACGGTATCGTGGCTCCATGATCCGGTGGGCCCAGACCAGGCTTTGTGTCCTCAGTTCACCCTACTGACCCTCTACACTGCCTTACCACTCCCTGGCCAGAGTCGAGGCCTTGTTCCCTGTGGTGAACAGAGAACACCTGGAGATGAACACCTCGTGACATGGAGTGACTCAGTGTTTGGTTGTTACGACTGCACCTTTTTGTTCACCTTCTTAGGGTCCCATGGCACTGTCCTCCTTCCTAGGGTCCCATGGCACTGTCCTCCTTCCTAGGGTCCCATGGCACTGTCCTCCTTCTTAGGGTCCCATGGCACTGTCCTCCTTCCTAGGGTCCCATGGCACTGTCCTCCTCCTTCTTAGGGTCCCATGGCACTGTCCTCATCCTTCCTAGGGTCCCATGGCACTGTCCTTCTAACTAGGGTTCCATATGGCACTGTCCTCGAAAACTTCCCTTATGAAGTTTTAAAACTCATGATTCCCCAGCAGAGAGGAAAATCTTTCTCAGGCCGATGTTCACCCTGTTACTCAGGCCCCTGTTACCTAGCAGTAAATAGGTACCTGGGAGTTAGTCAGCTGTCACGGGCTGCTTCTTGGGGGTTGAGGCCTGGTCGAGGACCGGGCCGCGGGGACACTAAAGCCCCGAAATCATCTCAAGATAACCTCACTAAAAATGGTGGCGGAACCCTGTTTTGCCAACACACAAAAGCTTCAACATCTGTTAATGGAATTATGAGCCCATTCACTCAAATTATTGTACAGGGTTTATAAAAGTTATTCATTATTATAAGCCTAAATAAATCCATTATTCTCATTGACTTACAAATTCTGTGAACCGCGGCAGACTAAATTAAGAAAAGTCCGTCCTGAGTTTTGTTAGTATTTACCCATGATAATGCATTTATTAAGTTATATTGAGGCTGAATTACGTCCTCACACGCTGGAGCTATTGTGCTGTTGTCCGGGTAAAGCTGAGACGCCATCTTGGAAAAAAGTTTGAGCTGAAGGAGATGGTTGGGTTCTCGGAAAGTAACAATGTGAGGGTCTTGGAGTTCCGTGTTCCTGAATGACTCTCGTATTTTGCATTATCCGAGGAGATAACTTGTTTTTCAATCAGGTAATTGTGCAGTGGCAAAATGCATTTAGTTTAGGAGTTTTATGGATATACTTGGGGAGTTACCCGGCTGTACTTGGGTCTCTGTCTCTCAGCTTCCCCACTCCTCCCTCTCTCTCTCCATCTCCACCTCCCTCCAACATTCTCTCCCACACTCAAACCAGCCTCTTCCTACTTCCCCTCTTCTTCCCTCTCCAATCTTCCCCTTTTCTAACGTCTTCCCTTCTTTACCTGCGCCTGGGGTTTTCTTCCAATTTTCACACTCCCCTCTCTCATTTCTCTTTCCCTCTCCTCCTCCCTCTGTCCCACTCCTACCCCCTCCCCCCCCCCCCCCCGCCCCAGCATCACCCCTCTTCACCTCTCCTCCTCTCTTTCATCAGCCTTTCCCCTCTCTTCATTCAACCCTCCTTCTCCTTATCTCTTTCCAAACACCCCACCCCCCTCTTTTCCCCTGCTCCTGCCTTCTCTTGCTGTCTCTGTCTCTGTCTCTGTTTTTTTTCTGTCTTCCCGTCTCTTTGTTTATTCTTGTCGACCTGGTCTCTCTCTATCTCTGTCTCTGTATCTGTCTCTGATGTCTGTCATCTGTCTCTTTGTCTCTGTATATTTCTCATTTTGTCTCTATTTCTATCTCTGTCTTTATCTGTCTGTGTCTTTTCAGTAATTATTTCTGTGTCTTTTCAGTAATTATTTATGTCTGCCTCTCTCTTATACAAATAATAATATGATAGTTTCCCATTTGCGTGCAGGTGGTGTTGTGCTGGTGGGAGGGTCCTAGCAGTGGGAAATATTTAGAAAACATAATATTTTCCAGTTGGTCCTGAGAAAGGAGCGAGGCTTGAGAAAGTGTTCGATACTGTGAGAGGATTGTCTATTTTATGCTACTACGGGAAAAGTATGATTAGATGCCTTTTTTCTTAATTTTTCCAAGAACAGTGTTTTAATTTTTCATATTACTATATGAAAATTTGTTTTGAAAGTGTTATTGTTAGACTATTTAAAAGTCTACATAGCTGTTGGGCAGTGACAAAATCTGTTGTGTAGGGGCATTATGTGACCAAGGCACGCCTCTCCCTCTCAACAAATTCTGGCAATCCCCGACCAACCTATGTCCGTCCTGTACCGCAGACCATTCGCAGTACAAAGTTTGGTGATAGTATCCTCAAACATCTGGCCTCTAACCTTGGTCAAACTGACTGTAATGAGGCATCTGGTTGTTAAATGACCAATGGGCCGTATTCTAGGGGCAACAAATAGGCCTAAGGCTTACCATGAGCTGCGGGAAGTCCTAATAGCTAATTCTGACTTCTGACTCCTATTAGCTCTTGCTATTAGGAGTCAGAAGGGACCCGGTAGTATAATTGGATTCGTTCTCGACGCACAATCAAGAATTTCGGGTTCGAATCTGTGGCGCAACATATATGGTTGGGAACATTTCCTTTCACCTAATGCATCTGTTCACCTAACAGTAAGTAGGTACTCAGGAGTTAGTGAGCTTGTTTGTGGGGGTTGCCTCCTGGGCGGGGTCAGTAATTCGACCTTGGGGAAGGTGAGGGGGGGGGTGGACCTCGATATAAGCCTAACGTGTATGAATACACCCTGGCTTCCTGTCCCTCGACACAATGAGTTGTTATAATATTATTATTAGAAGTAATCTGTTCCTATACCTGTGCAAAAAAAAAAAAAGTTGCACAAAAGCTTCCGCTTTGCCACAGGAATTGAACCTTGGGGGGTGGGAGGTTGTTCGGCTGCACTTTGATAGAATTTGACTTCAGGAGAAGGCAAGACTCAAGATTCGGGCATCTAGCACTTCCTTAGGCGAGCCAACTCACTAACTCGTCTGTGCTTGTCGTATTATTCACGTGAAATTAGAACTCAATTCTCCTTATGTTTTTGCTGACATTGTTACACCAGACTGATATCAAACCCACCTTGTCACTCCTTTTGGTGTGAAAGTGAAGAAGTTCCCCATAAAAAGTTCCAGAATTAACTCATTAAAACACCATAGAACTGAAGAAACGAAATCAAAATTCTATGGATAAAAAGGTCACCAAGTTGAACTTTCACTAGAAGTATATTTTCGAAGCTGTGATTTATTCAAACATCGAAGACCCCGTCGAACAGGAAAGCAGCATATGTACTTTTGGAAGTACATATGTGAGCAACGTCTTTCAAGCAAATGCAAATTGCCGAAGAAGATATATGGGGCTCCCACCTCACTGCCGCTGCCGAAGGTGAGAGGCTGTGACACTCCCCCTCTTTAGTCTGGGGCCTCAGGTACACCTAGGCCTTATCCCACACAAATTTCATCATCACAATGAACGATATAGTGAATCGAAACATCATTTTTGTCACATACTATTGATTTTGTTATAATTTCTTATGAAGATCCAACCCCTGGCAGTCACCAGAGGGGGTGAGAGCTTTCTTTACCCGTTTTCAAACAACAGGTTACCAACCCTCTGGGCTATATAATCTGGGCCCCACAATAGTGTCAGGATTTTACAGCATGGGGGGGCTCCCATACATGGTGTACCCTATACCATGGGCCCCCCTTGCAAAGTGGTACCCTGGTCAGGGGTTCCGGGTGAGCCCTTAACGAGTACATAAGAGAGAGAGCTGACGAATATCAGCGTCAAAAAGCTCTCTTCACCATGAACTATATGGGACATGGGCATCAGACCGCCCCAGTCTCCAAGACGGGCCATGGGCATCAGACCGCCCCAGTCTCCAAGACGGGCCATCAAGCATGTCTGAAAACAAACTCTGATGAGCCGAACTGTTCACTCGGACGTGACTAACCCTTCCCACAACCGTGACCATACTGTGAATGTTCACACAATTATTAACATCTTTATTGACAAAAAATTAATTACAATTCTGCCTAATCTGACGAATTCAATTAGGTCTTATTAAAATGAGAATAATGCTGGTATTCACTGTCACACAGGACAGAGGATTATACGCAAGCCAATAGGTGTAAACTGTAGGCTGAAGCACATATACATCATGGTTACAATCAACTACATTAGACTGTATACACGTTACAATGTACGAATATGTAAATACAACTTTCTATTTTGCACTGCTACATAAAGCCAGGGATGGGTTCATGAAGAGATGCAGCCTAAAAATAATATAAAATTGTTCTTCATTCTTTAAAATGGACAAGCAAATTTTGGATAAATTGTTACGATGTCGTCCAGTACACTAGATTAAATTAAATAGGTTTACACATTACACTTGAGAGGACTAATTGGCAAAGTAGGATGATAGTTCTTTAATTTATTAAGTAGGAAATCCCAAAGAATAATTCTAAAATGAGTAAAAGCTGATTAGAACTTCCACCGTGAAAACCTCAGACCCAGAGAGTACTGTGCTTGCTCCAGTACTCTTCCACAGTTCCCCAGGGTACTGTACTTGCTCCAGTACTCTTCCTCAGTTCCCCAGGATACTGTACTTGCTCCAGTACTCTTCCTCAGTTCCCCTAAGGTACTGTGCTTGCTCCAGTAATCATTTTTATTCTCATATCAGACACAGACAAGGACACTAGTACCGTATCATCCTTTGTAGATGACACCTGAATCTGAATGATAGTATACAATATAGAGCGTACAGCAATCCACCAAACTGATGTAAAGCAAATTAATTAAATGTGTCAAAGTAAACATTAAATAGGCCAATAAAAACTAGTTCCAGTTCCTGAGGTAAAAACGAAGAAATCAAAACAGGAACCACATAAAAAAGCCGTCAAACAACACAATATAAATAAAAAAGGAAGGAAGAACATCTGGGAGTAGTCATGTCGGAAGTAACTTGCCTCTAAATAACACAATAAAGGAGCTGTCACAACTGCCAGAAAAAAATGACAGGTTGGATAGCAAGAACTTTGTTATCCAGCAGCCACATTCATAATTGGAAAAGTTGTTGAAAGAACTTGCAGAACTTGGAGAACATTTTTACTACCCGAATCTATTCAATGAAACTTATAAACTTTTGGGAACTACTTAAAATCGCTCAATTCAAAATCTGCAAAAAGGAAATAACTCATTACGGGATCAGGAGGTTTGGCAGAATGTGCAAAATAGCCCATTTGAAAATCAAATTTGCAATGGGCACGCTATGAGACAATTCCGTAAACATTAAGGGACCAAGCAATGTCATCTCTCTCTCCCTCTAAACGTACCTTACCTTGAGGTGCTTCCGGGGCTTAGCGTCCCCGCGGCCCGGTCGTCGACCAGGCCTCCTGGTTGCTGGACTGATCAACTGTACGTAAGGCACATAACTATTCCACTCCTCTCCGCTTTCAAAGGGGAAACTTGGTAATCACCTTCAAAGATATCCTATCAACAGGGGCATGTAATTCACAGTTGAGAATGAGCAGTGCCGCCTATACGTGGCTCACTGTCGAGGCCACGAACCTGGAGGCCTGGTCACAGACTCGAGGACCACCTTAAGGACCACCTCAAGGCAGCTTACAGGTCGCAAGAACCAACAATTTGGCTAAGAAAGAAGTCCAGCAGTTGGCCGCGCCCGAGACCCACAAACTCCTCCAGAGAGACAATAGGTAAACACCTAGTGAATACCTTTCCGATCCTTCCCTCTGGTCATGCTCCTGCAGCCAAATTATGACAATCACTTTCATTTGTGTTTATAACATTAAAAAGAGTTTGGAATTAGGTTAGCAACCACGCCATTATAAACCCCAGTGACCGACAATCAGTTGAAACGATGATGACCTTTGACCTTAAAGAAAGACATGCGACATTTGACCTTCACCTTTGATCTGCATTCATAAAGCAAGGGATCACAGTGACCTTCATCTCTCTTCACACGCTCCTCCCTCCCATCTTCCTTGTTCCTGGAGAGCCTCGCCCGTCTCCACCTCTGCCATGCATGCCTCTCCATCCCTTCCACACTCACTTGGTCAACCTGTTTCCCTTGTACCTCTTCCTTTCTGTATGACCATAGTGTCCCACTTCTCTTAACCCCATGGTTTACCTCCCCTCATGCCCCCTGGTTTACCTCCCCTCATGCCCCCCTGGTTTACCTCCCCTCGTGCCCCCCTGGTTTACCTCCCCTCGTGCCCCCCATGGTTTACCTCCCCTCATGCCTCCTGGTTTACCTCCCCTCATGCCCCCTTCATTCCCCTCATGCCCCCTTCATTCCCCTCATGCCCCCTTCATTCCCCTCATGCCCCCTTCATTCCCCTCATGCCCCCTTCATTCCCCCTTCATTCCCCTCATGCCCCCTTCATTCCTCTCACGACCTCAGTAACCCCCCCCACCAAGACCTCTCGTCCAGCTCCTTATCAAGGTATTCTCGCTGGTTGGTTGGACTTAGCTCTTGGGCCCGGTGCTGCAAATGTGCATTCACAGCTGAGCATCAACACTGTAAACAGAAAACGGGTTATCCGTTGCTTCTGATAAAATATATTTTTCTTCTTCTGAATTCTTATATATTGGAGTGAATTTGCTTTTTCACTGAACAGGTCAAATGTAAATATTCTTATAAATCTCGCACCTTTCTTCAGATCTTCGAAGCAATTGAACTATCAGGAAAAAGCGCCAAGCCATTACGACTATATAGCACTGGGAAGAGGTCAGGCTAAAGATTTGGGATGGGACGGGGGGGAAAGGAATGGTGCCCAACCACTTGTGGACGATCAGGGAATTGAACGCCGACCTGCATGAAGCGAGACCGTCGCTCTACAGGAAGCAAGACGTTACTAATTGAAGAAGGGGGGATTGTGTGCTACACATTATGGGGCTGGATAACCCCCCCATCCCCAGAGTATGATTAATATGGCCAAAATGCTCACTCTCAGTCTGGAACGTGTTCGATTTGTTCGATGGTAAAAAGACAAGAGGTGTTCGATTTTTCCGATTTTTTTTCTTTTTTTTAAGATGCTATCTGTTCTTTCGGTCATATGTGATGCCTCACTTCTCTGTCCGAGGCCTGATTCACGAAGCGGTTACGCAAGTACTTACGAACCTGTACATCTTTCCTCAATCTTTGACGGCTTTGGTTATATTTATTAAACAGTTTACAAGCATGAAAACTTGCCAATCAACTGTTGTTATTGTTATAAACAGCCTCCTGGTGCTCCGGAGCTCATTAACTGTTTAATAATTGTAAACAAAGTCGCCAAAGATAGAGAAAAGATGTACAGGTTCGTAAGTGCTGGCGTAACTGCTTCGTAAATCTGGCCCTTGACTCTTAAGCTTTACCTCACCTCCCTCATCCTGCTCTCCCTCATCCAGCTCTCCCTGATCCTGCTCTCCCTCATCCTGCTCTCCCTCATCCAACACTCGTATTACGAATTCCAGTGTTGACATCTTCTCTACCCTGACCCTCTACCTCTTGACGTCTCACTTCGCCTCTCCTTCCTGTCTTTAAAACATTTCCCTTCTCTGATTTTTCCTCCCTCCCTCTCTCTCCCTCCATCACTCCCTTACCTTCGTCCCTAATCTCTCCCCTCACTCTATGTCTTTCAGGGACATAGGGTGTCAGGGAGCTGTGTCAGGGAGCTGTGTCAGGGAGCTGTGTCAGGGAGCTGTGTCAGGGGAGACTCAACACGGTGGCTTAGTAAACCCTCGATCTTGCCACAGGCTGTGTCAGAGCGGTCACCCATACACACGCTGGCCGGTCCCAAACGTGTCCAACTTGTGTAAGTGACACATTATTAAACATTAACAGGGTCATGACAATGATTTTCTCAGCTGCCCTGTGCTGCTCAGCTATCCTGTCCTGCTCAGCTATCCTGTGCTGCTCAGCTATCCTGTGCTGCTCAGCTATCCTGTGCTGCTCAGCTATCCTGTGCTGCTCAGCTATCCTGTGCTGCTCAGCTATTCTGTGCTGCTCAGCTGCCCTGTCCTGCTCAGCTGCCCTGTCCTGCTCAGCTATCCTGTGCTGCTCAGCTATCCTGTGCTGCTCAGCTATCCTGTGCTGCTCAGCTATCCTGTGCTGCTCAGCTACGCCCGTCGTGGTTCACTATGGTACATATTAAGACCAAAGGTCATGGGGTTAGCAAGACACTGAACCTTGGTTGCCATCTTAAATATTCAATTGGATACCATTCGCTACACCTGGTGGCGACCTTTGTAAACACCGTGAGCCTGGAGACCTGGGACTGTAAACATCATTTACTTACACACACACACACACACACACACACACACACACACACACACACACACACACACACACACACACACACACACACAGTTTTGAAGATACGTACACATGCCTATGTGCGTGGAAGACTATGTCTACACTACATATTTACAAACGCACACGGTTTGGAAGCACGTTCACATGCTTCGAAGGGAAGCAACAGTCTTACAAGAGATATATTAGAAAACTCTGGTTATGTTCTGATAAAAAATTTTACCATTCCAATTCTGCCCAAATTATTAACAAAGCCACTATCCCATAGGAGGACAGGGAACCCAAAGCACACCTGGTTACGGAACATAAAGAATTATATTATATGAACCACACCACTAAAATATACTACAATGCGAAAGTCAAGGAGCTGGAATATGAGGACAAGGGACTGGGGGTATAAGGACAAGGGACTGGGGGTATGAGGACAAGGGACTGGGGGTATGAGGACAAGGGACTGGGGTATAAGGACAAGGGACTGGGGGTATGAGGACAAGGGACTGGGGGTATGAGGACAAGGGACTGGGGTATGAGGACAAGGGACTGGGGGTATGAGGACAAGGGACTGGGGTATGAGGACAAGGGACTGGGGGTATAAGGACAAGGGACTGGGGGTATGAGGACAAGGGACTGGGGGTATGAGGACAAGGGACTGGGGGTATGAGGACAAGGGACTGGGGGTATGAGGACAAGGGACTGGGGTATGAGGACAAGGGACTGGGGTATGAGGACAAGGGACTGGGGGGTATGAGGACAAGGGACTGGGGGTATGAGGACAAGGGACTGGGGGTATGAGGACAAGGGACTGGGGGTATGAGGACAAGGGACTGGGGGTATGAGGACAAGGGACTGGGGGTATGAGGACAAGGTACTGGGGGTATGAGGACAAGGTACTGGGGGTATGAGGACAAGGTACTGGGGGTATGAGGACAAGGTACTGGGGGTATGAGGACAAGGGACTGAGGTATGAGGACAAGGGACTGGGGTATGAGGACAAGGGACTGGGGTATAAGGACAAGGGACTGGGGGGTATGAGGACAAGGGACTGGGGTATGAGGACAAGGGACTGGGGGTATGAGGACAAGGGACTGGGGGTATGAGGACAAGGTACTGGGGGTATGAGGACAAGGTACTGGGGGTATGAGGACAAGGTACTGGGGGTATGAGGACAAGGTACTGGGGGTATGAGGACAAGGTACTGGGGGTATGAGGACAAGGTACTGGGGGTATGAGGACAAGGTACTGGGGGTATGAGGACAAGGTACTGGGGGTATGAGGACAAGGTACTGGGGGTATGAGGACAAGGTACTGGGGGTATGAGGACAAGGTACTGGGGATATGAGGACAAGGTACTGGGGGTATGAGGACAAGGTACTGGGGGTATGAGGACAAGGTACTGGGGGTATGAGGACAAGGTACTGGGGGTATGAGGACAAGGTACTGGGGGTATGAGGACAAGGTACTGGGGGTATGAGGACAAGGTACTGGGGGTATGAGGACAAGGTACTGGGGGTATGAGGACAAGGTACTGGGGGTATGAGGACAAGGTACTGGGGTATGAGGACAAGGGACTGGGTATGAGGACAAGGGACTGGGGGTATGAGGACAAGGGACTGGGGGTATGAGGACAAGGTACTGGGGTATGAGGACAAGGGACTGGGGGTATGAGGACAAGGGACTGGGGGTATGAGGACAAGGGACTGGGGGTATGAGGACAAGGTACTGGGGTATGAGGACAAGGTACTGGGGGTATGAGGACAAGGTACTGGGGGTATGAGGACAAGGGACTGGGGTATGAGGACAAGGGACTGGGGGTATAAGGACAAGGGACTGGGGGTATGAGGACAAGGGACTGGGGGTATGAGGACAAGGGACTGGGGGTATGAGGACAAGGGACTGGGGGTATGAGGACAAGGGACTGGGGTATGAGGACAAGGGACTGGGGTATGAGGATAAGGGACTGGGGGGTATGAGGACAAGGGACTGGGGGTATGAGGACAAGGGACTGGGGGTATGAGGACAAGGGACTGGGGGTATGAGGACAAGGGACTGGGGGTATGAGGACAAGGTACTGGGGGTATGAGGACAAGGTACTGGGGGTATGAGGACAAGGTACTGGGGGTATGAGGACAAGGTACTGGGGGTATGAGGACAAGGGACTGGGGTATGAGGACAAGGGACTGGGGTATGAGGACAAGGGACTGGGGGTATGAGGACAAGGGACTGGGGGTATGAGGACAAGGGACTGGGGTATGAGGACAAGGGACTGGGGGTATGAGGACAAGGGACTGGGGGTATGAGGACAAGGTACTGGGGGTATGAGGACAAGGTACTGGGGGTATGAGGACAAGGTACTGGGGGTATGAGGACAAGGTACTGGGGGTATGAGGACAAGGTACTGGGGGTATGAGGACAAGGTACTGGGGGTATGAGGACAAGGTACTGGGGGTATGAGGACAAGGTACTGGGGGTATGAGGACAAGGTACTGGGGTATGAGGACAAGGTACTGGGGTATGAGGACAAGGTACTGGGGGTATGAGGACAAGGTACTGGGGGTATGAGGACAAGGTACTGGGGGTATGAGGACAAGGTACTGGGGGTATGAGGACAAGGTACTGGGGTATGAGGACAAGG
>NC_091235.1:6046614-6119114 GCF_040958095.1 Procambarus clarkii
TCTGGTGACACTTGTCCTCGTGGTGGTCAGCTGCGACGCGTCAGAACACATCTGGTGACACTTGTCCTCGTGGCGGTCAGCTGCGACGCGTCAGAACACATCTGGCGACACTTGTCCTCGTGGCGGACAGCTGCGACGCGTCAGGACACATCTGGTGACACTTGTCCTCGTGGCGGTCAGCTGCGACGCGTCAGAACACATCTGGCGACACTTGTCCTCGTGGCGGTCAGCTGCGACGCGTCAGGACACATCTGGCGACACTTGTCCTCGTGGTGGTCAGCTGCGACGCGTCAGGACACATCTGGTGACACTTGTCCTCCTGGTGGTCAGCTGCGACGCGTCAGAACACATCTGGCGACACTTGTCCTCGTGGTCAGCTGCGACGCGTCAAAACACATCTGGTGACACTTGTCCTCGTGGTGGTCAGCTGCGACGCGTCAGGACACATCTGGCGACACTTGTCCTCGTGGTGGTCAGCTGCGACGCATCAGGACACATCTGGTGACACTTGTCCTCGTGGTGGTCAGCTGCGACGCGTCAGAACACATCTGGCGACACTTGTCCTCGTGGTCAGCTGCGACGCGTCAGGACACATCTGGTGACACTTGTCCTCGTGGTGGTCAGCTGCGACGCGTCAGGACACATCTGGTGACACTTGTCCTCGTGGCGGTCAGCTGCGACGTGTCAGGACACATCTGGTGACACTTGTCGCATGTTATATCTACTCACACCTTCTTACTTCCTGCAGGAAGTGTTGATGTAACCCTTGGCTGCCATCCTGAAGCAACTCCTCTTCAAGTATTCTACCTCAGTCTTCAGGATTTGCCAATCCGTCAGAAATTCGTAACGTATAAAATGCGACCTATTCGTAGAGAGGGGCGGCTTGTGGTGATTGAGAACACCTTGATCCAGATACCCTCAGAGGCTGAGTATTATACGAGAGATGTAGTTCAGAAAGATGAATGTAGTCGCAGAATAGGACAGACAGGAAAGTTGTTCGTTACTGTAAGAGAAAACTTCCTATGCTGCCTGTATCTTTAATTGTGATGTCTACAACCACTTTTGTTTGTGCCTAACACCTAACATAATACCCCTAGCACCACACATAACACCCTAACACCCAACATAACACCCCTAGCACCACACATAACACCCTAACACCCAACATAACACCCCTAGCACCAGATATACATTAAAAACCAATATAATAACTTGAACGATCCTACCCAATAATTATCCTCCCTTGAGAGACACGGTGCAAGATCCGTTACTAAATGAGATATAAAACAAATCAAGCATTTATGAAGCACTTTATTATATGCCATAATACCAACAGGAAAATGAATTCTAATAAAAGTTAAACCACACAAGACCATCAGTGATCTCACATGGAAGAAATTCTTGGAGTTGTTGAGGGTGACAACAGCTGTTGACTCTCAATAGCTGGAGCCCCACAACAGCTGGAGCCCCACAACAGCTGGAGCCCCACAACAGCTGGAGCCCCACAACAGCTGGAGCCCCACAACAGCTGGAGCCCCATAACAGCTGGAGCCCCACAACAGCTGGAGGCCCACAACAGCAGTTGACTCAATCGGCAGACAGGATCAGCAGACAGCTCAGACAGCCTCAGTGCCATCTGCACCAGCAAAAGACAGAATCAAGAGCACTCGGTAGCAGAAGCAATCGTGTATCAGGAGCAGCAGGACCAGCAGCAGGAGTAGCAGCAGCAGGATCAGCAGCAATAACAGCAGGAGCAGCAGCAGCAGGAGCAGCAGCAGCAGGAGCAGCAGCAGCAGACAATCGCTCAAAACGCCACAATGAAGCACAAAAGCTTTAAGTCCCTCATGGGTGAGGAAGGGCAAAAGACACGTGACGCAAAAGCCAGGGAGGCGGTGGATGAATAATAGCCAAGATCACCAGGAGGAAGCTGGGACGAGCTGGGGTACAAGACGCGGGGTCGAGGCTAGGGATGCTCCTCCCCCAGGAGGGAGAGGGGGTAGTGTGTGTGTGTGTGACATGTCCTTCCCCCCCTTCTCTAACCTTCCCCCACCCCCCACTTCTCCTCCCCAGACCCCCCTTCTACTCCCCCCTCACCTTCCAAGACTGTTGAGTGACGTAAATAGTGTTTCTAGGGCCACTCTGAAGGTCACTTGAGAGTGACCAGAGAGTAGTGGCCAGTTGTGAAATTTATTTCATTAAATGTATGTTTTTTCAGCAATATATTGAGTGAGAGCGAGTGTGTTGAGGTCAGGTCACTACAGTGGTGGTCATGGGTCAGGTCAATACAGTGGTGGCCAGGGGTCAGGTCACTATAGTGGTGGTCATGGGTCAGGTCACTACAGTAGTGGCCAGGGGTTAGGTCACTACAGTGGTGGTCATGGGTCAGGTCACTACAGTGGTGGCCAGGGGTCAGGTCAATACAGTGGTGGCCACGGGTCAGGTCAATACAGTGGTGGCCACGGGTCAGGTCAATACAGTGGTGGCCAGGGGTCAGGTCAATACAGTGGTGGCCACGGGTCAGGTCAATACAGTGGTGGCCATGGGTCAGGTCAATATAGTGGTGGCCATGGGTCAGGTCAATACAGTGGTGGCCAGGGGTCAGGTCACTACAGTGGTGGCCACGGGTCAGGTCAATACAGTGGTGGCCACGGGTCAGGTCAATACAGTGGTGGCCAGGGGGTCAGGTCAATACAGTGGTGGCCAGGGGTCGGGTCAATACAGTGGTGGCCAGGGGTCGGGTCAATACAGTGGTGGCCAGGGGTCAGGTCACTACAGTGGTGGCCACGGGTCAGGTCAATACAGTGGTGGCCACGGGTCAGGTCAATACAGTGGTGGCCACGGGTCAGGTCAATACAGTGGTGGCCACGGGTCAGGTCAATACAGTGGTGGCCACGGGTCAGGTCAATACAGTGGTGGCCAGGGGTCAGGTCAATACAGTGGTGGCCAGGGGTCAGGTCAATACAGTGGTGGCCAGGGGTCAGGTCAATACAGTGGTGGCCAGGGGTTGGGTTAATACAGTGGTGGCCAGGGGTAGGGTCAATACAGTGGTGGCCAGGGGTCGGGTCAATACAGTGGTGGCCAGGGGTCGGGTCAATACAGTGGTGGCCAGGGGTCGGGTCAATACAGTGGTGGCCAGGGGTCGGGTCAATACAGTGGTGGCCACGGGTCAGGTCAATACAGTGGTGGCCAGGGGTCAGGTCAATACAGTGGTGGCCAGGGGTCAGGTCAATACAGTGGTGGCCAGGGGTCAGGTCAATACAGTGGTGGCCACGGGTCAGGTCAATACAGTGGTGGCCACGGGTCAGGTCAATACAGTGGTGGCCACGGGTCAGGTCAATACAGTGGTGGCCAGGGGTCAGGTCAATACAGTGGTGGCCAGGGGTTGGGTTAATACAGTGGTGGCCAGGGGTAGGGTCAATACAGTGGTGGCCAGGGGTCGGGTCAATACAGTGGTGGCCAGGGGTCGGGTCAATACAGTGGTGGCCAGGGGTCGGGTCAATACAGTGGTGGCCAGGGGTCGGGTCAATACAGTGGTGGCCACGGGTCAGGTCAATACAGTGGTGGCCAGGGGTCAGGTCAATACAGTGGTGGCCAGGGGTCAGGTCAATACAGTGGTGGCCAGGGGTCGGGTCAATACAGTGGTGGCCAGGGGTCAGGTCAATACAGTGGTGGCCAGGGGTCAGGTCAATACAGTGGTGGCCATGCAGGGGTCAGGTCAATACAGTGGTGGCCAGGGGTCAGGTCAATACAGTGGTGGCCAGGGGTCAGGTCAATACAGTGGTGGCCAGGGGTCAGGTCAATACAGTGGTGGCCACGGGTCAGGTCAATACAGTGGTGGCCAGGGGTCAGGTCAATACAGTGGTGGCCAGGGGTCAGGTCAATACAGTGGTGGCCACGGGTCAGGTCAATACAGTGGTGGCCACGGGTCAGGTCAATACAGTGGTGGCCACGGGTCAGGTCAATACAGTGGTGGCCAGGGGTCAGGTCAATACAGTGGTGGCCAGGGGTCAGGTCAATACATGACTGTAAGTAAAATAATAACCATAGCAAAAATAATATATAATACATCATTATGTGGGGTGACAGGAAGCCAGAGTGTATTCATAAACATTAGGTTATATTGATTTTTTCACCCCCGCCCCTCAAGGTTGAATTACTGACCCCGCCCAGGATGCAACCCCCCCCCCCCCATCCCCACAACCAGCTGACTAACTGCTGGGTATACCTACTTAATGCCAGGTGAACAGGTTCATTAGGTGAAAGGAAACTAGCCCAACCATTTCTGTCCCGCCCGGGATTCGAACCCCGGAATTCTCGATTGTGCGTCGTGAACGAACCCGCCTGTACTACCAAGACCCCTATTATTAAATCATAATTAAACTCTTTGGGTATTAGTTTAAGGATATTAATTAGGTTAAAAGACTTTTTTGTCCACAATATTGACTTAAAAGTCGATGGCTATTAAGATATTTTCATATTTATGAATCAGACTTGCAATATTATTTACGTAAATATTGCAAGCCTTAATTGCATGCAAGGTATAGTGCAGATCAGGGGCCTGACGGCTGAGTGGACAGCGCTCGGGATTCGTAGTCCAAAGGTTCCGGTTTTGATCCCCGGTGGAGGTGGAAACAAATGGGCAGAGTTTATTTTACCCTGATGCCACTGTTCACCTAGCAGTAAATAGGTACCTGGGAGTTAGACAGCTGCTACGGGCTGATTCCTGGGGGTGGAGGCCTGGTCGAGGACCGGGCCGCGGGGACGCAAAGCCCCGAAATCATCTCAAGATAACCTCAAGATTTCAAGATAGATCAACCAATCATCGTCGTTAAATTCAATTTTTTCCTGAGGGGCGAGTTTATTGGACAGCGCCACTCATCCTGTGAGTGGACACACCGCCATAGTGACAGTATTGGGCAGCGCCACTCATCCTGTGAGTGAACACACCGCCATAGTGACAGTATTGGGCAGCGTCACTCATCCTGTGAGTGAACACACCGCCATAGTGACAGTATTAGGCAGCGTCACTCATCCTGTGAGTGGACACACCGCCATAGTGACAGTATTGGGCAGCGCCACTCACCCTGTGAGTGGACACACCGCCATAGTGACAGTATTGGGCAGCGCCACTCATCTTGTGAGTGGACACACCGCCATAGTGACAGTATTGGGCAGCGCCACTCATCTTGTGAGTGGACACACCGCCATAGTGACAGTATTGGGCAGCGCCACTCATCCTGTGAGTGGACACACCGCCATAGTGACAGTATTGGGCAGCGCCACTCATCTTGTGAGTGGACACACCGCCATAGTGACAGTATTGGGCAGCGTCACTCATCTTGTGAGTGGACACACCGCCATAGTGACAGTATTGGGCAGCGCCACTCATCCTGTGAGTGGACACACCGCCATAGTGACAGTATTGGGCAGCGCCACTCATCCTGTGAGTGGACACACCGCCATAGTGACAGTATTGGGCAGCGCCACTCATCCTGTGAGTGGACACACCGCCATAGTGACAGTATTGGGCAGCGCCACTCACCCTGTGAGTGGACACACCGCCATAGTGACAGTATTGGGCAGCGCCACTCACCCTGTGAGTGGACACACCGCCATAGTGACAGTATTGGGCAGCGCCACTCATCCTGTGAGTGGACACACCGCCATAGTGACAGTATTGGGCAGCGTCACTCATCCTGTGAGTGGACACACCGCCATAGTGACAGTATTGGGCAGCGCCACTCATCCTGTGAGTGGACACACCGAGATAGCAGCATGTACAACACTCCCCAATAGGAAGAAAACCCGCTACACAAGCGCGAGACTTGGATTTTGTCTGTTGTATGATCATGAACAGAACAGAAGCTTTAGCTGAAACCCCAAAACGTAGAGAGAACCTCCATGGGGTTGCAACATGCGACGCGAGATAGGAGAAGTTACAGAGAACATTCAGACAGAACAGCAGTTGAAGAACTAAGCCAACAACAGCGCTAAGGGGGCGTCTGTCTATTGCAAGAGCTGCTCACCTGAAGGTTATCGCGATAGATTACAAGGGTAGATAGGAAGAGGGAAGGGGGGAGACTTATTAGGGAGAGCGCCAAGCCATTACGACTCTATAGCACTGGGAAGGGGGTCAGGATAAGGATTTGGGATGGGACGGAGGGAAAGGAATGGTGTCCAACTACTTGGACGGTCGGGGATTGAACTCCGACTAGCATTAGTGTCACCCCCCTGACACCAGGGGGTGTCACCAGGGGTTATCTTGAGGTTATCTTGAGATGATTTCGGGGCTTCAGCGTCCCCGCGGCCCGGTCCTCGACCAGGTCTCCTTTTGGTTACACAACCCCAGGAAGCAGCCCGTAGCAGCTGTCTAACTCCCAGGTACCTATTTACTGCTAGGTAACAGAGGCATCAGGGTGAAAGAAACATTTTGCCCATTTGTCTCTGCCTCTACTGAGGATCGAACCCGGAACCTCAGGACTACGAATCCGAAGCGCTGTCCACTCAGCTGTCAGGCACCCTTGACACCAGCGGTGACACCAGGGGTGACACTAGGGGGGTGACACCAGCGGTGACACTAGGAGGGGGTGACACCAGGGGGTGACACCAGGGGGGTGACACCAGGGGGTGACACCAGGGGGTGACACCAGGGGTAACACCAGGGGGTGACACCAGGGGTGACACCAGGGGGTGACACCAGGGGGGTGACACCAGGGGATGACACCAGGGGTGACACCAGGGGGGTGACACCAGGGGGTGACACCAGGGGGTGACACCAGGGGTGACACCAGGGGATGACACCAGGGGTGACACCAGGGGGTGACACCAGGGGGTGACACCAGGGGTGACACCAGGGGGTGACACCAGGGGTGACACCAGGGGATGACACCAGGGGTGACACCAGGGGGGTGACACCAGGGGGTGACACCAGGGGGTGACACCAGGGGGTGACACCAGGGGGTAACACCAGGGGTGACACCAGGGGGTGACACCAGGGGGTGACACCAGGGGTGACACCAGGGGGTGACACCAGGGGGTGACACCAGGGGGTGACACCAGGGGTGACACCAGGGGGTGACACCAGGGGGTGACACCAGGGGGTGACACCAGGGGGTGACACCAGGGGGTGACACCAGAGGATCAACATTCGTGTCATCTAAACTCTCAGTAATGATAAGTTTAAATTAACATTACTCCATTTCAACACAAAATAAACTTAAAGTTCACATCTATATTATCTTACATTATAATCAAACAATAATCTTTCTCTGACATTTTATTTAATGTTAAAAAAAAAACACTTTTTTGTAGGCCTTAAAACATTTTATGTAAACGAGATCTTTAAATTTAAATCCATCAATCAACAGCGACGGTATTGACGAATTTTGAATTGGGCTGGAAGGCATCTTGATGACGTCATCCCCCCTCTTTAGAGTTGAGGGGGGGGGAAGGGGGGCTCTCAGAGGGTGCTGGGGACGACTCAGATTTCCCCAGTTCTTTCTGATTGATGTGATGGTGCATGAGCGAATGGTGCCAAATTGTTTCGCCAGCTAGTTGCTCCCCTGTGCACTCAGACCCGTATTTACCCACCCTAATTTCTCCATCTTAAGTCTATATACCCAGTGACTGGCGTCTCTGGAGGAAGGAAGGAACCTTTGAGTATACTGGACCTTTGGGTCTAGCTTACACAGGTTTGGACAGTATATACCTGTGTGTATTATCCTTGTTACAGCCTGAGGACATGTGCTTATGCTTCTCTATGTTGGACTCTAGCTTTATCTCAGTATATTTCTAAACAGGCTTGTGGGCTGGCCCACCATAGGCCTCCAGAGACACTGTGACGGTATCGTGGCTCCATGATCCGGTGGGCCCAGACCAGGCTTTGTGTCCTCAGTTCACCCTACTGACCCTCTACACTGCCTTACCACTCCCTGGCCAGAGTCGAGGCCTTGTTCCCTGTGGTGAACAGAGAACACCTGGAGATGAACACCTCGTCACATGGAGTGACTCAGTGTTTGGTTGTTACGACTGCACCTTTTTGTTCACCTTCTTAGGGTCCCATGGCACTGTCCTCCTTCCTAGGGTCCCATGGCACTGTCCTCCTTCCTAGGGTCCCATGGCACTGTCCTCCTTCTTAGGGTCCCATGGCACTGTCCTCCTTCCTAGGGTCCCATGGCACTGTCCTCCTCCTTCTTAGGGTCCCATGGCACTGTCCTCATCCTTCCTAGGGTCCCATGGCACTGTCCTTCTAACTAGGGTTCCATATGGCACTGTCCTCGAAAACTTCCCTTATGAAGTTTTAAAACTCATGATTCCCCAGCAGAGAGGAAAATCTTTCTCAGGCCGATGTTCACCCTGTTACTCAGGCCCCTGTTACCTAGCAGTAAATAGGTACCTGGGAGTTAGTCAGCTGTCACGGGCTGCTTCTTGGGGGTGGAGGCCTGGTCGAGGACCGGGCCGCGGGGACACTAAAGCCCCGAAATCATCTCAAGATAACCTCACTAAAAATGGTGGCGGAACCCTGTTTTGCCAACACACAAAATCTTCAACATCTGTTAATGGAATTATGAGCCCATTCACTCAAATTATTGTACAGGGTTTATAAAAGTTATTCATTATTATAAGCCTAAATAAATCCATTATTCTCATTGACTTACAAATTCTGTGAACCGCGGCAGACTAAATTAAGAAAAGTCCCTCTTGAGTTTTGTTAGTATTTACCCATGATGATGCATTTATTAAGTTATATTATAATGAGGCTGAATTACGTCCTCACACGCTGGAGCTATTGTGCTGTTGTCCGGGTAAAGCTGAGACGCCATCTTGGAAAAAAGTTTGAGCTGAAGGAGATGGTTGGGTTCTCGGAAAGTAACAATGTGAGCGTCTTGGAGTTCCGTGTTCCTGAATGACTCTCGTATTTTGCATTATCCGAGGAGGTAACTTGTTTTTCAATCAGGTAATTGTGCAATGGCAAAATGCATTTAGTTTAGGAGTTTTATGGATATACTTGGGGAGTTACCCGGCTGTACTTGGGTCTCTGTCTCTCAGCTTCCCCACTCCTCCCTCTCTTTCCCCATTTCCACCTCCCTCCTCCAACATTCTCTCCCACCCTCAAACCAGCCTCTTCCTACTTCCCCTCTTCCCCTCTTCTTCCCTCTCTAATCTTCCCCTTTTCTAACGTCTTCCCTTCTTTACCTGCGCCTGGGGTTTTCTTCCAATTTTCACACTCCCCTCTCTCATTTCTCTTTCCCTCTCCTCCTCCCTCTGTCCCACTCCTACCCCCTCCTTCCCCCCGCCCCAGCATCACCCCTCTTCACCTCTCCTCCTCTCTTTCATCAGCCTTTCCCCTCTCTTCATTCAACCCTCCTTCTCCTTATCTCTTTCCAAACACCCCACCCCCCCTCTTTTCCCCTGCTCCTGCCTTCTCTTGCTGTCTCTGTCTCTGTTTTTTTTTCTGTCTTCCCGTCTCTTTGTTTATTCTTGTCGACCTGGTCTCTCTCTATCTCTGTCTCTGTATCTGTCTCTGATGTCTGTCATCTGTCTCTTTGTCTCTGTATATTTCTCATTTTGTCTCTATTTCTATCTCTGTCTTTATCTGTCTGTGTCTTTTCAGTAATTATTTCTGTGTCTTTTCAGTAATTATTTATGTCTGCCTCTCTCTTATACAAATAATAATATGATAGTGTTCCCTTTGCGTGCAGGTGGTGGTGTGCTGGGGGGAGGGTCCTAGCAGTGGGAAATATTTAGAAAATATAATATTTCCTAGTTGGCCCTGAGAAAGGAGCGAGGCCTGAGAAAGTGTTCGATACTGTGAGAGGATTGTCTATTTTATGCTATTACGGGAAAAGTATGATTAGATGCCTTTTTTCTTAATTTTTCCAAGAACAGTGTTTTAATTTTTCATATTACTATATGAAAATTTGTTTTGAAAGTGTTATTGTTAGACTATTTAAAAGTCTACATAGCTGTTGGGCAGTGACAAAATCTGTTGTGTAGGGGCATTATGTGACCAAGGCACGCCTCTCCCTCTCAACAAATTCTGGCAATCCCCGACCAACCTATGTCCGTCCTGTACCGCAGACCATTCGCAGTACAAAGTTTGGTGATAGTATCCTCAAACATCTGGCCTCTAACCTTGGTCAAACTGACTGTAATGAGGCATCTGGTTGTTAAATGACCAATGGGCCGTATTCTAGGGGCAACAAATAGGCCTAAGGCTTACCATGAGCTGCGGGAAGTCCTAATAGCTAATTCTGACTTCTGACTCCTATTAGCTCTTGCTATTAGGAGTCAGAAGGGACCCGGTAGTATAATTGGATTCGTTCTCGACGCACAATCAAGAATTTCGGGTTCGAATCTGTGGCGCAACATATATGGTTGGGAACATTTCCTTTCACCTAATGCATCTGTTCACCTAACAGTAAGTAGGTACTCAGGAGTTAGTGAGCTTGTTTGTGGGGGTTGCCTCCTGGGCGGGGTCAGTAATTCGACCTTGGGGAAGGTGAGGGGGGGGGGGGTGGACCTCGATATAAGCCTAACGTGTATGAATACACCCTGGCTTCCTGTCCCTCGACACAATGAGTTGTTATAATATTATTATTAGAAGTAATCTGTTCCTATACCTGTGCAAAAAAAAAAAGTTGCACAAAAGCTTCCGCTTTGCCACAGTAATTGAACCTTGGGGGGTGGGAGGTTGTTCGGCTGCACTTTGATATAATTTGACTTCAGGAGAAGGCAAGATTCAAGATTCGGGCATCTAGCACTTCCTTAGGCGAGCCAACTCACTAACTCGTCTGTGCTTGTCGTATTATTCACGTGAAATTAGAACTCAATTCTCCTTATGTTTTTGCTGACATTGTTACACCAGACTGATATCAAACCCACCTTGTCACTCCTTTTGGTGTGAAAGTGAAGAAGTTCCCCATAAAAAGGTCCAGAATTAACTCATTAAAACACCATAGAACTGAAGAAACGAAATCAAAATTCTATGGATAAAAAGGTCACCAAGTTGAACTTTCACTAGAAGTATATTTTCGAAGCTGTGATTTATTCAAACATCGAAGACCCCGTCGAACAGGAAAGCAGCATATGTACTTTTGGAAGTACATATGTGAGCAACGTCTTTCAAGCAAATGCAAATTGCCGAAGAAGGTATATGGGGCTCCCACCTCACTGCCGCTGCCGAAGGTGAGAGGCTGTGACACTCCCCCTCTTTAGTCTGGGGCCTCAGGTACACCTAGGCCTTATCCCACACAAATTTCATCATCAAAATGAACGATATAGTGAATCGAAACATCATTTTTGTCACATACTATTGATTTTGTTATAATTTCTTATGAAGATCCAACCCCTGGCAGTCACCAGAGGGGGTGAGAGCTTTCTTTACCCGTTTTCAAACAACAGGTTACCAACCCTCTGGGCTATATAATCTGGGCCCCACAATAGTGTCAGGATTTTACAGCATGGGGGGGCTCCCATACATGGTGTACCCTATACCATGGGCCCCCCTTGCAAAGTGGTACCCTGGTCAGGGGTTCCGGGTGAGCCCTTAACGAGTACATAAGAGAGAGAGCTGACGAATATCAGCGTCAAAAAGCTCTCTTCACCATGAACTATATGGGACATGGGCATCAGACCGCCCCAGTCTCCAAGACGGGCCATCAAGCATGTCTGAAACAAACTCTGATGAGCCGAACTGTTCACTCAGACGTGACTAACCCTTCCCACAACCGTGACCATACTGTGAATGTTCACACAATTATTAACATCTTTATTGACAAAAAATTAATTACAATTCTGCCTAATCTGACGAATTCAATTAGGTCTTATTAAAATGAGAATAATGCTATTGCTAATGAATAATATTCACTGTCACACAGGACAGAGGATTATACGCAAGACAATAGGTGTAAACTGTAGGCTGAAGCACATATATATCATGGTTACAATCAACTACATTAGACTGTATACACGTTACAATGTACGAATATGTCAATACAACTTTCTATTTTGCACTGCCACATAAAGCCAGGGATGGGTTCATGAAGAGATGCAGCCTAAAAATAATATAAAATTGTTCTTCATTCTTTAAAATGGACAAGCAAATTTTGGATAAATTGTTACGATGTCGTCCAGTACACTAGATTAAATTAAATAGGTCTACACATTACACTTGAGAGGACTAATTGGCAAAGTAGGATGATAGTTCTTTAATTTATTAAGTAGGAACTCCCAAAGAATAATTCTAAATTGAGTAAAAGCTGATTAGAACTTCCACCGTGAAAACCTCAGACCCAGAGAGTACTGTGGTTGCTCCAGTACTCTTCCACAGTTCCCCAGGGTACTGTACTTGCTCCAGTACTCTTCCTCAGTTCCCCAGGATACTGTACTTGCTCCAGTACTCTTCCTCAGTTCCCCTAAGGTACTGTGCTTGCTCCAGTAATCATTCTTATTCTCATATCAGACACAGACAAGGACACTAGTACCGTATCATCCTTTGTAGATGACACCTGAATCTGAATGATAGTATACAATATAGAGCGTACAGCAATCCACCAAACTGATGTAAAGCAAATTAATTAAATGTGTCAAAGTAAACATTAAATAGGCCAATAAAAACTAGTTCCAGTTCCTGAGGTAAAAACGAAGAAATCAAAACAGGAACCACATAAAAAAGCCGTCAAACAACACAATATAAATAAGAAAGGAAGGAAGAACATCTGGGAGTAGTCATGTCGGAAGTAACTTGCCTCTAAATAACACAATAAAGGAGCTGTCACAACTGCCAGAAAAAAATGACAGGTTGGATAACAAGAACTTTGTTATCCAGCAGCCACATTCATAATTGGAAAAGTTGTTGAAAGAACTTGCAGAACTTGGAGAACATTTTTACTACCCGAATCTATTCAATGAAACTTATAAACTTTTGGGAACTACTTAAAATCGCTCAATTCAAAATCTGCAAAAAGGAAATAACTCATTACGGGATCAGGAGGCTTGGCAGAATGTGCAAAATAGCCCATTTGAAAATCAAATTTGCAATGGGCACGCTATGAGACAATTCCGTAAACATTAAGGGACCAAGCAATGTCATCTCTCCCTCTAAACGTACCTTACCTTGAGGTGCTTCCGGGGCTTAGCGTCCCCGCGGCCCGGTCGTCGACCAGGCCTCCTGGTTGCTGGACTGATCAACTGTACGTAAGGCACATAACTATTCCACTCCTCTCCGCTTTCAAAGGGGAAACTTGGTAATCACCTTCAAAGATATCCTATCAACAGGGGCATGTAATTCACAGTTGAGAATGAGCAGTGCCGCCTATACGTGGCTCACTGTCGAGGCCACGAACCTGGAGGCCTGGTCACAGACTCGAGGACCACCTCAAGGACCACCTTAAGGACCACCTCAAGGCAGCTTACAGGTCGCAAGAACCAACAATTTGGCTAAGAAAGAAGTCCAGCAGTTGGCCGCGCCCGAGACCCACAAACTCCTCCAGAGAGACAATAGGTAAACACCTAGTGAATACCTTTCCGATCCTTCCCTCTGGTCATGCTCCTGCAGCCAAATTATGACAATCACTTTCATTTGTGTTTATAACATTAAAAAGAGTTTGGAATTAGGTTAGCAACCACGCCATTATAAACCCCAGTGACCGACATTCAGTTGAAACGATGATGACCTTTGACCTTAAAGAAAGACATGCGACATTTGACCTTCACCTTTGATCTGCATTTATAAAGCAAGGGATCACAGTGACCTTCATCTCTCTTCGCACCCTCCTCCCTCCCATCTTCCTTGTTCCTGGAGAGCCTCGCCCGTCTCCACCTCTGCCATGCATGCCTCTCCATCCCTTCCACACTCACTTGGTCAACCTGTTTCCCTTGTACCTCTTCCTTTCTGTATGGCCATAGTGTCCCACTTCTCTTAACCCCATGGTTTACCTCCCCTCATGCCCCCTGGTTTACCTCCCCTCATGCCCCCCCTGGTTTACCGCCCCTCATGCCCCACTGGTTTACCTCCCCTCGTGCCCCCCCTGGTTTACCTCCCCTCGTGCCTCCTGGTTTACCTCCCCTCATGCCCCCTTCATTCCCATCATGCCCCCTTCATTCCCCTCATGCCCCCTTCATTCCCCTCATGCCCCCTTCATTCCTCTTACGACCCCAGTACTCCCCCCACCAAGACCTCTCGTCCAGCTCCTTATCAAGGTATTCTCGCTGGTTGGTTGGACTTAGCTCTTGGGCCCGGTGCTGCAAATGTGCATTCACAGCTGAGCATCAACATTGTAAACAGAAAACGGGTTATCCGTTGCTTCTGATAAAATATATTTTTCTTCTTCTGAATTCTTATATATTGGAGTGAATTTGCTTTTTCACTGAACAGGTCAAATGTAAATATTCTTATAAATCTCGCACCTTTCTTCAGGTCTTCGAAGCAATTGAACTATCAGGAAAAAGCGCCAAGCCATTACGACTATATAGCACTGGGAAGAGGTCAGGCTAAAGATTTGGGATGGGACGGGGGGGAAAGGAATGGTGCCCAACCACTTGTGGACGATCAGGGAATTGAACGCCGACCTGCATGAAGCGAGACCGTCGCTCTACAGGAAGCAAGACGTTACTAATTGAAGAAGGGGGGATTGTGTGCTACACATTATGGGGCTGGATAACCCCCCCATCCCCAGAGTATGATTAATATGGCCAAAATGCTCACTCTGTCTGGAACGTGTTCGATTTGTTCGATGGTAAAAAGACAAGAGGTGTTCGATTTTTCAGATTGTTTTCTTTTTTAAGATGCTATCTGTTCTTCCGGTCATATGTGATGCCTCACTTCCCTGTCCGGAGCCTGATTCACGAAGCGGTTACGCAAGTACTTACGAACCTGTACATCTTTCCTCAACCTTTGACGGCTTTGGTTACATTTATTAAACAGTTTACAAGCATGAAAACTTGCCAATCAACTGTTGTTATTGTTATAAACAGCCTCCTGGTGCTCCGGAGCTCATTAACTGTTTAATAATTGTAAACAAAGCCGCCAAAGATAAAGAAAAGATGTACAAGTTCGTAAGTGCTTGCGTAACTGCTTCGTGAATCTGGCCCTTGACTCTTAAGCTTTACCTCACCTCCCTCATCCTCTCTCCCTCATCCTCTCTTCCTCATCCTGCTCTCCCTCATCCTGCTCTCCCTCATCCTGCTCTCCCTCATCCAGCTCTCCCTCATCCAGCTCTCCCTCATCCAGCTCTCCCTCATCCAGCTCTCCTTCATCCTGCTCTCCCTCATCCTGCTCTCCCTCATCCTGCTCTCCCTCATCCTGCTCTCCCTCATCCTGCTCTCCCTCATCCTGCTCTCCCTCATCCTGCTCTCCCTCATCCAGCTCTCCCTCATCCAGCTCTCCCTCATCCAGCTCTCCCTCATCCAGCTCTCCCTCATCCAGCTCTCCCTCATCCAGCTCTCCCTCATCCAGCTCTCCCTCATCCAGCTCTCCCTCATCCAGCTCTCCCTCATCCAGCTCTCCCTCATCCAGCTCTCCTTCATCCTGCTCTCCCTCATCCAGCTCTCCCTCATCCAGCTCTCCCTCATCCAGCTCTCCTTCATCCAGCTCTCCTTCATCCTGCTCTCCCTCATCCTGCTCTCCCTCATCCAGCTCTCCCTCATCCAGCTCTCCCTCATCCAGCTCTCCCTCATCCAGCTCTCCTTCATCCTGCTCTCCCTCATCCAGCTCTCCCTCATCCAGCTCTCCTTCATCCTGCTCTCCCTCATCCAGCTCTCCCTCATCCAGCTCTCCCTCATCCAGCTCTCCTTCATCCTGCTCTCCCTCATCCAGCTCTCCCTCATCCAGCTCTCCTTCATCCAGCTCTCCCTCATCCTGCTCTCCCTCATCCTGCTCTCCCTCATCCTGCTCTCCCTCATCCTGCTCTCCCTCATCCAGCTCTCCCTCATCCAGCTCTCCCTCATCCAGCTCTCCCTCATCCAGCTCTCCTTCATCCAGCTCTCCCTCATCCAGCTCTCCCTCATCCTGCTCTCCCTCATCCAGCTCTCCTTCATCCTGCTCTCCCTCATCCAGCTCTCCCTCATCCAGCTCTCCTTCATCCAGCTCTCCCTCATCCAGCTCTCCCTCATCCTGCTCTCCCTCATCCAGCTCTCCTTCATCCTGCTCTCCCTCATCCAGCTCTCCCTCATCCAGCTCTCCCTCATCCAGCTCTCCCTCATCCAGCTCTCCTTCATCCTGCTCTCCCTCATCCAGCTCTCCCTCATCCAGCTCTCCCTCATCCTGCTCTCCCTCATCCTGCTCTCCCTCATCCTAGCTCTCCCTCATCCTGCTCTCCCTCATCCAGCTCTCCCTCATCCAGCTCTCCCTCATCCATGCTCTCCCTCATCCAGCTCTCCCTCATCCAGCTCTCCTCATCCAGCTCTCCCTTCATCCATGCTCTCCCTCATCCAGCTCTCCCTCATCAGCTCTCCTTCATCCAGCTCTCCTCATCCTGCCTCTCCCTCATCCAGCTCTCCCTCATCCTGCTCTCCCTCATCCTGCTCTCCCTCATCCAGCTCTCCCTCATCCTGCTCTCCCTCATCCTGCTCTCCCTCATCCAGCTCTCCTTCATCCTGCTCTCCCTCATCCAGCTCTCCCTCATCCAGCTCTCCCTCATCCAGCTCTCCCTCATCCAGCTCTCCTTCATCCTGCTCTCCCTCATCCAGCTCTCCTTCATCCAGCTCTCCCTCATCCTGCTCTCCCTCATCCTGCTCTCCCTCATCCTGCTCTCCCTCATCCTGCTCTCCCTCATCCAGCTCTCCTTCATCCTGCTCTCCCTCATCCAGCTCTCCCTCATCCAGCTCTCCCTCATCCAGCTCTCCCTCATCCAGCTCTCCTTCATCCTGCTCTCCCTCATCCAGCTCTCCCTCATCCAGCTCTCCTTCATCCAGCTCTCCTTCATCCTGCTCTCCTCATCCTGCTCTCCTCATCCTGCTCTCCCTCATCCTGCTCTCCCTCATCCTGCTCTCCCTCATCCTGCTCTCCCTCCGCTCTCCCTCATCCTGCTCTCCCTCATCCTGCTCTCCCTCATCCTGCTCTCCCTCATCCTGCTCTCCCTCATCCAGCTCTCCCTCATCCTGCTCTCCCTCATCCAGCTCTCCCTCATCCTGCTCTCCCTCATCCTGCTCTCCCTCATCCTGCTCTCCCTCATCCTGCTCTCCCTCATCCTGCTCTCCCTCATCCTGCTCTCCCTCATCCTGCTCTCCCTCATCCAGCTCTCCCTCATCCAGCTCTCCCTCATCCTGCTCTCCCTCATCCTGCTCTCCCTCATCCAACACTCGTATTACGAATTCCAGTGTTGACATCTTCTCTACCCTGACCCTCTACCTCTTGACGTCTCACTTCGCCTCCTCTTCCTGTCTTTAAAACATATCCCTTCTCTGATTTTTCCTCCCTCCCTCTCTCTCCCTCCATCACTCCCTTACCTTCGTCCCTAATCTCTCCCCTCACTCTATGTCTTTCAGGGACATAGGGTGTCAGGGAGCTGTGTCAGGGAGCTGTGTCAGGGAGCTATGTCAGGGAGCTGTGTCAGGGAGCTGTGTCAGGGAGCTGTGTCAGGGAGCTGTGTCAGGGGAGACTCAACACGGTGGCTTAGTAAACCCTCGATCTTGTCACAGGCTACGTTAGAGCGGTCACCCATACACACGCTGGCCGGTCCCAAACGTGTCCAACTTGTGTAAGTGACACATTATTAAACATTAACAGGGTCATGACAATGATTTTCTCAGCTGCCCTGTGCTGCTCAGTTATCCTGTGCTGCTCAGCTATCCTGTGCTGCTCAGCTATCCTGTGCTGCTCAGCTATCCCGTCCTGCTCAGCTATCCTGTGCTGCTCAGCTATCCTGTGCTGCTCAGCTACGCCCGTCGTGGTTCACTATGGTACATATTAAGACCAAAGGTCATGGGGTTAGCAAGACACTGAACCTTGGCTGCCATCTTAAATATTCAATTGGATACCATTCGCTACACCTGGTGGCGACCTTTGTAAACACCGTGAGCCTGGAGACCTGGGACTGTAAACATCATTTACTTACACACACACACACACACACACACACACACACACACACACACACACACACACACAGTTTTGGAGATACGTACACATGCCTATGTGCGTGGAAGACTATGTCTACACTACATATTTACACACGCACACGGTTTGGTAGCACGTTCACATGCTTCGAAGGGAAGCAACAGTCTTACAAAAGATATATTAGAGAACTCTGGTTATGTTCTGATAAAAATGTTTACCATTCCAATTCTGCCCAAATTATTAACAAAGCCACTATCCCATAAGAGGACAGGGAACCCAAAGTACACCTGGTTACGGAACATAAAGAATTATATTATATGAACCACACCACTAAAATATACTACAATGCGAAAGTCAAGGAGCTGGAATATGAGGACAAGGGACTGGGGGTATGAGGACAAGGGACTGGGGGGTATGAGGACAAGGGACTGGGGTATGAGGACAAGGGACTGGGGGTATGAGGACAAGGGACTGGGGGTATGAGGACAAGGGACTGGGGTATGAGGACAAGGGACTGGGGGTATGAGGACAAGGGACTGGGGTATGAGGACAAGGGACTGGGGTATGAGGACAAGGGACTGGGGGTATGAGGACAAGGGACTGGGGGTATGAGGACAAGGGACTGGGGGTATGAGGACAAGGGACTGGGGGTATGAGGACAAGGGACTGGGGGTATGAGGACAAGGGACTGGGGGTATGAGGACAAGGGACTGGGGGTATGAGGACAAGGGACTGGGGGTATGAGGACAAGGGACTGGGGGTATGAGGACAAGGGACTGGGGTATGAGGACAAGGGACTGGGGGTATGAGGACAAGGGACTGGGGGTATGAGGACAAGGGACTGGGGGTATGAGGACAAGGGACTGGGGGTATGAGGACAAGGGACTGGGGTATGAGGACAAGGGACTGGGGGTATGAGGACAAGGGACTGGGGTATGAGGACAAGGGACTGGGGTATGAGGACAAGGGACTGGGGTATAAGGACAAGGGACTGGGGTATGAGGACAAGGGACTGGGGGTATGAGGACAAGGGACTGGGGTATGAGGACAAGGGACTGGGGTATGAGGACAAGGGACTGGGGGTATGAGGACAAGGGACTGGGGGTATGAGGACAAGGGACTGGGGTATGAGGACAAGGGACTGGGGGTATGAGGACAAGGGACTGGGGTATGAGGACAAGGGACTGGGGTATGAGGACAAGGGACTGGGGGTATGAGGACAAGGGACTGGGGGTATGAGGACAAGGGACTGGGGGTATGAGGACAAGGGACTGGGGGTATGAGGACAAGGGACTGGGGGTATGAGGACAAGGGACTGGGGGTATGAGGACAAGGGACTGGGGGTATGAGGACAAGGGACTGGGGTATGAGGACAAGGGACTGGGGTATGAGGACAAGGGACTGGGTGTATAGGACAAGGGACTGGGGGTATGAGGACAAGGGACTGGGGGTATGAGGACAAGGGACTGGGTATGAGGACAAGGGACTGGGGTATGAGGACAAGGGACTGGGGGTATGAGGACAAGGGACTGGGGGTATGAGGACAAGGGACTGGGGTATGAGGACAAGGGACTGGGGGTATGAGGACAAGGGACTGGGGTATGAGGACAAGGGACTGGGGTATGAGGACAAGGGACTGGGGTATGAGGACAAGGGACTGGGGGTATGAGGACAAGGGACTGGGGGTATGAGGACAAGGGACTGGGGGTATGAGGACAAGGGACTGGGGGTATGAGGACAAGGGACTGGGGGTATGAGGACAAGGGACTGGGGGTATGAGGACAAGGGACTGGGGTATGAGGACAAGGGACTGGGGGTATGAGGACAAGGGACTGGGGGTATGAGGACAAGGGACTGGGGGTATGAGGACAAGGGACTGGGGGTATGAGGACAAGGGACTGGGGGTATGAGGACAAGGGACTGGGGGTATGAGGACAAGGGACTGGGGTATGAGGACAAGGGACTGGGGTATGAGGACAAGGGACTGGGGGTATAAGGACAAGGGACTGGGGGTATGAGGACAAGGGACTGGGGGTATGAGGACAAGGGACTGGGGGTATGAGGACAAGGGACTGGGGGTATGAGGACAAGGGACTGGGGGTATGAGGACAAGGGACTGGGGTATGAGGACAAGGGACTGGGGGTATGAGGACAAGGTACTGGGGTATGAGGACAAGGTACTGGGGGTATGAGGACAAGGTACTGGGGTATGAGGACAAGGGACTGGGGTATGAGGACAAGGGACTGGGGGTATGAGGACAAGGGACTGGGGTATGAGGACAAGGGACTGGGGGTATGAGGACAAGGGACTGGGGGTATGAGGACAAGGGACTGGGGGTATGAGGACAAGGGACTGGGGGTATGAGGACAAGGGACTGGGGGTATGAGGACAAGGTACTGGGGGTATGAGGACAAGGTACTGGGGGTATGAGGACAAGGGACTGGGGGTATGAGGACAAGGTACTGGGGTAATGAGGACAAGGTACTGGGGGTATGAGGACAAGGTACTGGGGGTATGAGGACAAGGGACTGGGGGTATGAGGACAAGGGACTGGGGGTATGAGGACAAGGGACTGGGGTGTGAGGACAAGGGACTGGGGGTGTGAGGACAAGGGACTGGGGGTGTGAGGACAAGGGACTGGGGTGTGAGGACAAGGGACTGGGGGTATGAGGACAAGGGACTGGGGGTATGAGGACAAGGGACTGGGGGTATGAGGACAAGGGACTGGGGGTATGAGGACAAGGGACTGGGGGTATGAGGACAAGGGACTGGGGGTATGAGGACAAGGGACTGGGGTATGAGGACAAGGGACTGGGGGTATGAGGACAAGGTACTGGGGGTATGAGGACAAGGGTACTGGGGGTATGAGGACAAGGTACTGGGGGTATGAGGACAAGGTACTGGGGGTATGAGGACAAGGTACTGGGGGTATGAGGACAAGGTACTGGGGGTATGAGGACAAGGGACTGGGGGTATGAGGACAAGGGACTGGGGTAAGAGGACAAGGGACTGGGGGTATGAGGACAAGGGACTGGGGGTATGAGGACAAGGGACTGGGGGTATGAGGACAAGGGACTGGGTTATGAGGACAAGGGACTGGGGTATGAGGACAAGGGACTGGGGGTATGAGGACAATGGACTGGGGGGTATGAGGACAATGGACTGGGGTATGAGGACAAGGGACTGGGGGGTATAAGGACAAGGGACTGGGGGTATAAGGACAAGGGACTGGGGTAAGAGGACAAGGGACTGGGGGTATGAGGACAATGGACTGGGGGGTATGAGGACAATGGACTGGGGGGTATGAGGACAATGGACTGGGGGGTATGAGGACAAGGGACTGGGGGTATGAGGACAAGGGACTGGGGGTATGAGGACAAGGTACTGGGGTATGAGGACAAGGTACTGGGGGTATGAGGACAAGGTACTGGGGTATGAGGACAAGGTACTGGGGGTATGAGGACAAGGTACTGGGGGTATGAGGACAAGGGACTGGGGTATGAGGACAAGGGACTGAGGGTATGAGGACAAGGGACTGGGGGGTATGAGGACAAGGGACTGGGGGGTATGAGGACAAGGGACTGGGGGTATGAGGACAAGGGACTGGGGGTATGAGGACAAGGGACTGGGGTATGAGGACAAGGTACTGGGGGTATGAGGACAAGGTACTGGGGTATGAGGACAAGGGACTGGGGTATGAGGACAAGGGACTGGGGTATAAGGACAAGGGACTGGGGGTATGAGGACAAGGGACTGGGGGTATGAGGACAAGGGACTGGGGGTATGAGGACAAGGGACTGGGGGGTATGAGGACAAGGGACTGGGGGGTATGAGGACAAGGGACTGGGGGTATGAGGACAAGGGACTGGTAGTATGAGGACAAGGGACTGGGGGTATGAGGACAAGGGACTGGGGGTATGAGGACAAGGTACTGGGGGTATGAGGACAAGGTACTGGGGGTATGAGGACAAGGTACTGGGGGTATGAGGACAAGGGACTGGGGGTATGAGGACAAGGGACTGGGGGTATGAGGACAAGGGACTGGGGGTATGAGGACAAGGGACTGGGGGTGTGAGGACAAGGGACTGGGGGTGTGAGGACAAGGGACTGGGGGTGTGAGGACAAGGGACTGGGGGTGTGAGGACAAGGGACTGGGGGTGTGAGGACAAGGGACTGGGGGTATGAGGACAAGGGACTGGGGGTATGAGGACAAGGGACTGGGGGTATGAGGACAAGGGACTGGGGGTATGAGGACAAGGGACTGGGGGTATGAGGACAAGGGACTGGGGGTATGAGGACAAGGGACTGGGGTATGAGGACAAGGGACTGGGGGTATGAGGACAAGGTACTGGGGGTATGAGGACAAGGTACTGGGGGTATGAGGACAATGGACTGGGGGTATGAGGACAAGGGACTGGGTTATGAGGACAAGGGACTGGGGGTATGAGGACAATGGACTGGGGGGTATGAGGACAATGGACTGGGGGGTATGAGGACAATGGACTGGGGTATGAGGACAAGGGACTGGGGGGTATAAGGACAAGGGACTGGGGGTATAAGGACAAGGGACTGGGGTAAGAGGACAAGGGACTGGGGGTATGAGGACAATGGACTGGGGGGTATGAGGACAATTATGGACTGAGGGGTATGAGGACAAGGAACTGGGGGGTATGAGGACAAGGGACTGGGGTATGAGGACAAGGGACTGGGGTATGAGGACAAGGGACTGGGGGGTATGAGGACAAGGGACTGGGGGGTATGAGGACAAGGGACTGGGGGTATGAGGACAAGGGACTGGGGGTATGAGGACAAGGGACTGGGGGTATGAGGACAAGGGACTGGGGGGTATGAGGACAAGGGACTGGGGGGTATGAGGACAAGGGACTGGGGGGTATGAGGACAAGGGACTGGGGGGTATGAGGACAATGGACTGGGGGTATGAGGACAAGGGACTGGGGGGTATGAGGACAAGGGACTGGGGGGTATGAGGACAAGGGACTGGGGTATGAGGACAAGGGACTGGGGGTATGAGGACAATGGACTGGGGGGTATGAGGACAAGGGACTGGGGTATGAGGACAAGGGACTGGGGGGTATAAGGACAAGGGACTGGGGGTAAGAGGACAAGGGACTGGGGTATGAGGACAAGGGACTGGGGTATGAGGACAAGGGACTGGGGGGTATGAGGACAAGGGACTGGGGGTATGAGGACAAGGGACTGGGGGGGTATGGGGACAAGGGACTGGGGGGTATGAGGACAAGGGACTGGGGGGTATGAGGACAAGGGACTGGAGGGTATGAGGACAAGGGACTGGGGTATGAGGACAAGGGACTGGGGTATGAGGACAAGGGACTGGGGTATGAGGACAAGGGACTGGGGGTATGAGGACAAGGAGCTGTCTTCACATCCCAGATTATTATCCTAAATGGGTCTGCCCCTCCTTCCCCCCCCCCCTCCTTTCTCTCTCTCTCTCTCCCTCCCCCTCTCTCCCTCTCTCTCTCTCTCTCCCCCTCTCTCCCTCTCTCTCTCCCTCTCTCTCTCTCTCTCCCTACCTCTCCCCGCTCACCCTTGCCAATCTCCCTCTCCTTCTCTCTCCCTCCCACCCTCCCCTCTCTTTCTGTAAAAAGTAAGTCACTCTGAAAAAACTAAGTCTGAAAAAAGCCAGTCAGTATCTTTTTCAGTCAGTAAGTCTGAAAAAAATATAATGTGAATTGGCTTTGAAAAAACTAGAACATTCTGAAAAACTAAGACACTGAAAAAACTAGGACAATGTAAGAACTATAGCTCTGAAAAAAAAAACCTATGAATAACGTTGACAAAATAACGAAGTCACTGTGAACTCCTAAAAAAACTATGACTGTAAAACTGGACAAAAATGAAGAGTGTTAGTTAAGCTAGTGAATGTTTGAGAAAGTGTGTGAAAAGATTGAGTTTGAGAGTGTGTGAACTGAGTAAGCGACTGAGAATTTAGCAAGTTTGTGTTTGAGAATTAGTGAGTGTGAATTGCGTAGTGTCATTGTGATTAAGGCAAAGTAAGATTTGTCTAATGACACACTGATAGCATGTTTAAGAAAGAACAATGGTAAGTGTCTTGTGTGTACGAGTGTAAGTGACCTTTGTGTTCGACGATGAGCACGTTTGTGGCATAAGAAATGACTTTTGCATGCTTTGTGAGAGCCACAAATATATAAAAATGAGGAAGTGAGTGTGTACGTTAATTGTTGTATAGAGATTAAGTAATTTGAGCAATAGTGTGAGATAGTGTAAGGATGATGTGAGAGTTATGGTGGAATTTGAGATGACACTTAACTAGTCTTTTCATCTGTGAGATATGTTTAAACACTGTTACATGTCCTTATTAATACTTGAGATGTACTGACGTATAACGAAAAAAAAAATTAGGGCTTGTAGAAGAATACGCGAGCACTAAGTGGATTTTTTTTAATTTAATTCAATAATAATGAATAATACTCTGATATAAACAGAATTACGAAGTAGGTATGATTACATGACCACAGATGACAATTGTTACGATCGTACTATGGAAAAACTAAAGTCTCTGGATACCAGTGAAATTATGACTTTTGGACATGTAAACTCATTTGGAAAAGAATTAAGTCTCTCTATGTTCTTGTCCTGGTAAACTAATTTCTGCATTTTTGTTTAAAAAGATTGAGGAAATTCTAAGAGTGAGAATTAAACAAATTCCTTCTTGTTTCTAATGTCGTGGTGACATCCTCACCAGGGGCTGACAACGGCAGATTAAGGCAGGTGATAACACGCTTACACTTCCTCACAGGCTTGGAGCATGTTTGTTCACACAGACGAAATGGTAACCTGTTGATTATTTCTACTCGTGCCCTTCCGCATCTGAACACACAAAATAGGCTACGATAAGATAAAGTGTGCTAAAGAATGAAGGCTACACTGCTTTAAGACTGCAGTGTAGCCTCACTGCCGTACAACCCTCGTGGGAGGGGGATGGAGATATGAGTTTTGGTGGGCAGGTAGCCTGGGTGGTGGTGGTGGAGGTGAGTGAAATACCTTTATTATCTATGTGAATGTGTCCCTATTGTCTCTCCTATACTTGTGTAGTTCAGTGTGAAGTCTGGGTAGTGGTGGCTCAGTTAAGCTAGATAAATATCTGTATTGCGTGTAAAGATGTTCATATTGTCTCTCCTATGGTATGTATGTTTGTTTAGTTGAGAGTGAACTTGTCTACGTATTCTTGGAAATGCTACTTTAAAAAAGATGAATTCCTACATAACACAGTGGAACCTTGTACAGAACTTCCTACCTGTGTGATACACTAGCTATCTCCTCTCTCTCTCTCTCTCTCTCTCTCTCTCTCTCTCTCTCTCTCTCTCTCTCTCTCTCTCTCTCTCTCTCTCTCTCTCTCTCTCTCTCTCTCTCTCTCTCTCTCTCTCTCTCTCTCTCTCTCTCTCTCTCTCTCTCTCTCTCTCTCTTAAAGATACGAAGCAGAGTCACGTGGAAAATGTTACAATACATGATTAACACCAATTTTACTAAAGAACGTTAGGTTATGTTAACTTGTGTTGGGAAGGGATGTATCTCATTTATGTACAATTGTCAAGGTTAGATAAACTGAACGCCGATATTGCTGGTAGGTGGATGTTGGTTGATGGTGGTAGGTGATTGCCAGTTTAACAGTTAGTACAGAGGGTATTGATAGATAGTACTGGTAGATGATAGTGGGAGATGGTGGTTGATAGTGGTGCTGGTTGTGATAGTGGTGGTTTACCAGAGAGTACTGGTAGATGATGATGATGGTGTATGGTGATAAGGGGTGCTGGAATGTGATTGGTGGTTTAACAGGGTGTATAGGGAAGGGGGGAGAGCAATGGTAGATAGTGGATGATTATCAAAGGTTCTGGTAGACATTGGAAGTCAGGGAATGCTGGTAGTAAACTCTACGGGAATTGCCCACTTCTTCTGATTAAACTTTATGTACTAAAACTATAACTTGGCTAAACTCTATGGGTTTTCTCAATATCTTCTCATTAATCTCTGACATTTTTACTCACCTTGTCACTTAAGTCTACAACTATTCCCCAAAAAACTCAGTCTACACTGTGGGATTTGCAAAGATCATCTAAAAGTTTAATAAAGCCTACAGGATTTGCACCCCTCTTCTCATAGTCTATTCCCAGAAAATTCAATAAATGAGATTTGCACATATTTTCTCATTTAAGCCTACAGGAATTGCACTCCTCAATTAAGTCTACAAATATCTCCCCATAACTCAATAAAGACTGGAATTTGCTTGGCAGTTTTCTAATATCAATAAAGACTTCATGATTTGCATGCCTTTTTTTTATTATTAATACATTAGGTACATCTGCATTCGTGCAGCTACCCTAGACTATATGCAGGGGAGTACAGTGTGTCAAAAAGCTAGCTACGTGGTGCTAAAAAAAATCCCCATCACACAGGATGGTTAGTTATACAGGGCCATATGTTCAGTAGCCTGCACTGGCAAATTTTGTGTGCACTATGGGGATATCTTCAAGAACACGAGCGTGAATAAAGTAATTGCAAAGCTCCAGGTACCTCATGCCAATGGGTCTGAATGGTCTAATAACTGGGCATTCAGTGAGGTAGTGTGGGAGATTATGCCGCAGATCCTGCTCACAGAGTTTGCACCTGGAGTGTTCAGGATTGAGAGATCTGTCACCTGTAACCACCTGCCACAAGTAATGGTAACCCAACCTGATCCTGGCAACCACTGTGGCACACAGTATGGTGGACGTTTTGTGCTGCCCATAGATATAGGTTTCAGATCTGAACATATCATAGATTTTTATACTAGTGCTTTCAGGTCGTTGGGAATCGGTAATTTCTTTTCTATCAGATCTGAGTGTTTGGACCGTTTTAGTTTTGACAGCAGAGATGGGGATACCTAGATATAATTCAACTTCATCTTTGTTACACGCTAATTTGGCTGCAATGTCTGTTTCATTATTATGGCTATATTTGTGTGATGGTATCCATACAAAGGAGATTCGAGACCCTGCTTTTTTTTTTTTTTTTTTTTTTTATTAACATATTAGGTACATCTGCATTAGTGCAGCTACCCTAGACTATATGAAGTGGAGTACAGTGTGTCAAAAAAGCTAACTAGGTGATGCTAAAAAATCCCCATCACACAGGATGGTTAGCCATGCAGAGGCATGTGATAAGCAGTCTGCACTGGCAGACTCCGGATGCATTTTGAGGATATCAACAACACAAGATTGAATAAGGTAGCAGTGGTAATACAAGTCCCCATCTCGCAGGATGGTTAGTCATACAGAGCCATGTGTTTAATAGCCTGCACTGGCAAATTTTGGGTATACTGTGAGGATATCTTCAAGAATACGAGAGTGAATAAAGTAATTGCAAAGCTCCAGGTACCTCATGCCAACTGGTCTGAAAGGTCAAATAACTGGGCATTCAGTGATGTAGTGCGGGAGATCATGCCGTAGTTCCTGCTCACAGAGTTTGCAACTTGAGTGCTCAGGATTGGGAGACCCGTCACCTGCAGCCACCTGCCACAGGTAACGGTAACCCAACCTGATCCTTGCAACCACTGTGTCGCACAGTCTAGTGGACGTTTTGTGCTGTCCATAGATGTAGGTTTCAGATCTGAACAAATCATAGCTTTTTATACTAGTACTTTCAGGTCGTTGGGAGTCAGTAAGTTCTTTCCTATCAGATCTGAATGTTTGGACCAATACAGTTTTGACAGCAGAGATGGGGATACCTAGATCTAATTCAACTTCAAACTTGTTACACGCTAATTTGGCTGCAATGTCTGAGACCCTGCTACGTTTCATTTCACAGTAAAATCTACGGGATTTGCATGCCATCCCCGGAATGAGGGGACGGTCTACGTCGTCATTTACCCTACTCGGGTTCACCATGTGTGTGTACAAAATAGGGACTATCACACTAACATTCCATATTTTGCCCATATGTTAATCAGTTTGAAGCCATGTCTCGAGATGTGTTTCAATCACCTCCAGCCTGTACAGTAAACTCTTTCTAAATCAGCGTAAACCAAAACACATAACCTAACCTTCCATAGGCCATCATAAATCAATCAATCATAAATCAACTGCGAGCATCCAGCTCAATAACTATTGAGGAATTCTTGTACTTACCTTTGGCTTCTTGCCTTTCTTCCTGCTTCCATCGGCCTCCTGCTTGGACGTCGAGCCTTCCTCCTCCTCACTCCGCTCCCTCCGGTCGTCTGCTTGCTGCTGCTGCTGTTCAATGATCTGCTTTAGCTCATCGTTCTCAAGAGCCATCAACGCGCAGGCTCGGAAAATAAACTCGTAGAGGGCACTGTCGGGGCACGTCGCCTCGTCCAACCGTTCCGCCTCGAGGAGGTCATCCTCGCTCTCGGAGCTGTGGTAGGTTCCCGTGGCCACGATGCCCTCGTGACCCTCGAAGCTGCTGCTGCTGCTGGGGGCCTGGAGGGTGAGGCTCGGGGCCTGGAGGGTGAGGCTCGGGGCCTGGAGGGCAAGGCTGGCAGCCGAGGCTCCGGCACTGTCGAGGCGGACGGCGACATCGTCGGCAGGTAGGTAGCTCCCAGGAGCGTCACTCCCGCGGCCACGCTCGCCACTCGACATCTTGGACGAGTCCGGCTTCACTTGGCCCTCATCGGATGACTTCACTTTGTAACTCGATCGTAAACTACGGCGAAGAGACTTGCGAAGAGACATAATTAGAGATGTATTTACCTTTCCACTACCGCTAAGCCTTTCTGCTACACCTTTGATGATAATTCTTACACCCACCGGTGTGCTTAATATACGCATCTACGTCCACCGCGCAATGCACACACTCTCTTCTCTACTCGTCTCTATAATTCACACTATTCTGTTTCAACGGAATTCCCTATATGAATTTTCTGGTTGCTAAGCATTTGAAAGTTTATATATATATATATATATATATATATATATATATATATATATATATATATATATATATATATATATATATATATATATATATATATTCTCATGCTTAACCCATGAAACTTAAATCATATTTGCAGAATTTCAATTGACTGACTCTCAGATTCTGATGAAGCAGGCAGTGCTTGTGTGGCGGACTTGCTTCAGCGAGACATAAGGTCTAAGAGGGTTGAGGCTCTAGGGTCCCCTATAAAGACGCTCTACGGAGGTTTGGACGCGTCTCCCGAAGACAGACACGAAGACCCCGTATATAAACACATCCTCAGGGAGCAACCGTAGCTGCTCTCCCGACCTGAGGCTACACTTGTATAAGATTAAAAAAAAAGCTGCACGTTACAGGTAAGATTGAAGCTTGAAATTAACGGTTTCTATTCTTGATTTACTGTTTTGGGGTGATGTTTCAAGAGGGTCAATATGAGGTCACTAAGAGGGAGCATCAAGAGTGTCACCAAATGGGCCATCAAAAGGGTTATCTTGAGATGATTTCAGGACTTTTTTTTTTTTTAGTGTCCCCGCGGCCCGGCCCTCGACCAGGCTTCTACCCCCAGGAAGCAGCCCGTGACAGCTGACTAACACCCAGGTACCTATTTTACTGCTAGGTAACAGGGGCATAGGGTGAAAGAAACTCTGCTAACCAGAGTTTAGAAGAACTAACGAAAGAAGCCTAGCTAACCACAGCAACATTATCTAAAGCAACGCAGAGTTACAAACCAAATAAGATTTCAATATTTATTTTTGGCATATTATATACTTGGTCTATCTAGAAATCTAGTATTCTTCCTGTAACTCATGTATGTATGTAACTCATGTTGTATGTATGTATATGTATGTACTTTTCCTAAATAAGCGTTACTATTATTATTTAAGAGCGCAGAAGAAGTTGTTAAACACACATTGGACATAATCTAACAGAAACCAACATATGAGTTATAAATAATCATCCACCGCCCATTAGGGCCCGTGCTGTAACATCGAAAAAATATATATTAAAAATCACCTTCTCGGGCAAGCTAAAGGAAAAAATTCCTTTTTCTGACATCCTGTGAATTTGATATCTCTCTTTCTCACTCACACACACACACACACACACACACACACTCACACACACACACACACACACACACACACACACACACACACACACACACACACACACACATACATACACATCTAAGGGGCCTGACGACTGAGTGGACAGCCCTCGGAATTCGTGGTCCTAGGGTCCAGGGATGGATCCGCGGCGAAGGCAGAAACAAATGAGCCGAGTTTCTTTCACCTTGGTGCCCCTGTTCACCTAGCAGTAGAATAGGTTCCTGGGAGTTAAACAACAACTATGGGCTGCTTCCTGTGTGTGTGTGTGTGTGTGTGTGTGTGTGTGTGTGTGTGTGTGTGTGTGTGTGTGTGTGTGTGTGTGTATGTGTGTGTGTGTGAAAAAAAGTTGATTGACAGTTGAGAGGCGGGACCAAAGAGCCAGAGCTCCATCCCCACAAACACAACTAGGTGAACACACTCTCTCTTACAGAAGAGGCATTAAACCAGGCATCACTGGAGGAATTTGTGATTTCCAGGGGTGAGGAAAAGTATTTTCTTGAACTGGAAGTAACAAGGCTGTTGGTCCAGACAATTTCACCATGAATACTAAAAGAGGAAGCCGAAGCACTATGCTTGCCACTCTCTATGGGGGAACTGGAAGCAGGAGAATTACCATAAAGTTGGAAGACAGCTAATGTAATCCCAGCATACAAGTAGGAAGAGAGACACGATGCTCTGAACCACTGTACTTAATTTACATACCACGCAAGTTCATGGAGAAGAATGTGACAACAAACTAGAAGAACATTTGGAGAGAAGGAACTTTGTAAGACATCAACACGAGTTCATGAATGGTAAATCTTGCCTCACAGGTTTAACAGAAGTCTATGACCAGGCCACAAAACTTAGACAAGGGTGGACAGACTGAAACTTTTTGAATTTCCAGAAAACCTTTGACACCATAAGAGACCCCATAACCTTTCCCCGTAAGAGACTGGTGCATAGGTTGGAGAAGCAGGCAGGAGTGATAGGGAAGGTTCTCCAGGGAATAAATGAGCACCTAAGCAACAGAAGACAGTTATTGGGAAGAGTGAGATCTTTGAGTGGCGAGACGTCACTAGCGGAGTCCCACAGGGTTCAGTTCTCAGATCTATCCTATTTTTTACATATGTAAATGATCTTCCATTGGGAATAGACTCATTCCTCTCAAAGTTTGTTGATGATGCAAAAGTTATGAGGAGGATTAAGACAGAGGAAGACAGCAAGACGCTACAAGATAACCTGGACAAATTGAGAGTGAGATCCAAGAAATGGCTACAAGAGTTTAACTCAGCAAAATGCAAAGTAATGAAACTAGTTGTAGGGAGCAGGAGACCAGGCACAAGATACCGAATAAGAGATGAAATCCCTCCATGAAACGGACAGTGAAGAGGATCTAAGGTTTGATGTCACACCAAACCTGTCTCCTGAAACTCATTTAAAAAGGATATCATCAGTGGCATATGTGAGGATGGCTAATATTGGAACTCGCTTTCGGAATTGATGTAATAAATCATAGAGAACCTTGTGTATTACATATATCAGACCAATCCTGGTGTATGCAACCCCAGCTTGCAGTCCATATATATATAAATATATATATATTCAAACACAAGACGAAATTAGAGGTGCCACCAGACTCGTTCCAAAACTATCAAGTATGAAAGAAAAGGTTACATGAATTAGGCCTCACGTTGTTGAAAGTCAGTAGCGTTTGAAGATGAACGATTGCTATGTTCAGGAGAATTGATTGGGTTGATTAAGACAGATTATTTAGCACAGGTGCCACTCACTCAAAGAAAGTTGGAAAATTTTCATGTACCTTATCATATTTCCTTTTCATTCAGGAAAATTGAGTACCCAAATGAACCACAGAGACATTTGAAAGGTTTTTCAGTGTCACTAGAAAGTGTTGTGGTGGAGGCAGACTCTATACACAGTTTCAAATGTAGATATGATGAAGCCTACTGAGCTAGTACGCTTTACACCAGTTGGTCGAAAGTAGAGAGGTGGGACCAAAGAGCAGAAGCTCAATCCCCACAGAGGTAACAGCAGAGGAAGGAGAAAGAGAGAGTGGCTACCGGATTCCAAAACTAGCAACAAGTGTAAGGTGATGAAAATAGGAACATGTGAGAGGGAAGCAAATGGACAAAACAAGGGGGAAAAACTATCTCCCCGTAACGAAAAGAGAAAAAGACCAGAGAGTGGATATAACACACAACCTAACTCCGGAGACATATAAAAATAGGATATCAGAAGCATAGTCTATACTAGCTGAAGTCATAAAATTATTCAGGAGCCTAAGTAAGGAGGCATTTCGATCGCTGAACACCCCCTACATGAGGCCAGTTTTAGAGTATGCCGTCCCATCATGGAGCCCCCCCCATTTAAAACTAAAATGAAGTATAAAAAGGTACAGAAGCTGGTTCTAAGGCTTGTCGCAGAACTGCAAAAGATAGGGTATGAAGACTGAAAAAAATAGACCCGACGACGTTTAGAAAAAAAGAAAGAAAAATTCATTTATGTGACCATAATACTTTGAGATGGAATACACTTATATAAACCAATAATAATAATAATTAAAAATTGAAAGAGATGGAAGACGTAATAGACACGTATAAAATCATATTAGAGGATTGAGAGCATGGAAAAGCAAGAAATGTTAGCAATTCATACCAATAGAACAAGAGGATAGAAGATAACAATAGATTAGAACACTAGACGTAAGCTTGAAACTTAGAAGAGCCACAGAGCTGTTAGAAAATTGTCCTTCAGGGTAATAGTAGGGAACTGGAATTAACTAAAGGTACAACAGGTTGTAAAAGTGAACGACATTCAGAATTGTAAAAAAGTAGATATGGAAGTGTAAACTAGGTCAGGAGTGAGTACCTTAGACTACCGGCAATTAGACAATCGAGGTCAAAGAGTTAATTGCTCGATCCAGCAGGTAAAAATAGTACGTACACACACACACACACACACACACACACACACACACACACACACACACACACACACACACACACACACACACACACACACACACACACCACACACACACACACCACACACACACACACACCACACACACACACACACCACACACACACACACACCACACACACACCACACACACACACACACTCACACCACACACGCACACACACCACACACACACACACACTCACACCACACACGCACACACACCACACACACACACACACACACACACCACACACACACACACACCACACACACACACACACACCACACACACACACACACACACACACCACACACACACACACCACACACACACACACACACACCACACACACACACACACACACACCACACACACTGTCGGAAAATCCGACACCATTTAATATATACAGATAATAGCTGTGTTGTATAAACAAGTTACCCATAGAAAACGTAACTTGTAGTGGAATTACCGTCTATAGAAAACGGGATATCATCACCACATACTATTATAATTCACCAGCTATTCTGCTGGGAATTATTCTTAAATACATTAGTCTTTGGACTTTACCATCATAAAAACATCTTATATAAATTAACTTAATTATCAATATTAAAGTAGAGTAAATGTGACCCTTCTATCACTTTCTGAAATCTGGACAAAGTAGGCCAGGCGTCAGGGAGGAGGGCAGCCATTGTTGTGTCACCTCCGAGACGTGTGGAGCAAATTCGGCTCCTATCATTCTGGACAATGTCGGCCAGTAACGTCAATAGTATGGAGTGTTAAACAGCCATTGTTTATAACGAGACCAGAGGCTCACACGGGAGCAAATTCGGCTCCTGTTAATTTTACTTGGACGTAGTGTTATGGAAACCAAAGGTACCATCTCCAACACGATGTCTACAATTCAAGTTAAGTGTTCTTTCCGAAACCCGTTTATCATTCATTTATGGCCATTAATGTCAGGATATAGGGTGACCCGGTTAGATCACGTGGAAGCCTCAAACTAAAGGTAATTAAGCCAGGTCTTCATGTTCCATGTACAGTTTTCTCTGAAATACTTGTCATATATAGGATTCTGGCTTCACAGCTAGCGCACTTTTGACAGGTCAAGACGAGGAAGCAAGATTTGTGCACCAGTTACTGGGTGATATGGAAGCTACCTCAAAGAGGATAATTTGGTGTCTACACCCTAGTTATACCTGGTGGACTAGCCTGCTGTACTATAAGATAAGGAACCTCTTCAATGTATGTAGTTAATTCTGTAGTTTGATTGGCTGCATATATATAATAAACTAATAAACCCCCCCTAATGTGTAGAGGATCGATTTGTGAGATTAAGAGATTATTGCAGAAATACAGTCCACTTATCATTATACAAATTGCTATCGAAGTATATAAATTAACGTAAATATAAATTCATATAAATTAAATAAATATAAATCTCACAGGTCGGTTCCCACATTATTTGGTCATCTTCGAACCGGATGACGGATTATTTGATCCTTTGAACTCACATTTGGTCATCTTAGTACCGGATGAACCAGTTAACCAGTGGATTCATTAAATATACTAGTGCAGTGTGATTTAAACAAAGCCAGTCAAGACGGCGGCGTTGACTCGTGCGAGTTCACGAGCCCCGCTCAGTTCAGTTAAGCCTTAGTCAGCGGTTTCATGCACACCCACAGATATTTGGTGGCGTGTTATTTCGTGAAATGACAGCGCTAATATAGAAGCCAGCCAAATTAGTGGCTGTGTCCTCGCAAGATTGTTCACGGATTTCGTGGTGTTACATTTCGCGAGAGATTATCTACGAATTTTGTGGACTTTATTTCGCGAGGTCACTAATAATATTTAATACTTCTTGATAATATTAGAAGTTTCATAGAGGCTAATTAAGAGGCTATTATCAATAATTGTGTATATTATTTCTCCAAAATAGAGAATTATTTAATATATATTGCACTAGTGATCACAGTATAATATTTACTAATTGCCAACCCACAACAGGGTAGGATATTACCATTGACTAGTTGAACTATTATCGTTCATCCTAGTCCCATTATTACCATAGTCAGTTGTACTATATTAAACAACCTAACACCATTAATGAATGGTCCAGACCCTATTTTGGGTGTAATTTTTATCAACTCGAATTGAGTTGTATATATAATAATTTACTTATGATCATTACACCTTTGAGTGATTAATTAGTGTCTCTACCATCCTAGGGTGATATAGAAGAGCTAACCTAAAGGTACTTCCAGTGACACTGGTTTATCACTCAAATCATTAGTGTGGATGATTGTATATATATAATGTGTATTAATTTTAAGTGCTAACCTCTAGTAGAGGTAGGATTATTGCCTAGTGAGTGCAGAATTTACCCTAGGCTACCATCAGTGCTTGTTCAGTATTATGAGCAGCCCAAGTACAAGTCCCACAAGGCTTCACCAACGAGCCAGTATGGATAATGCAGGGAGAATGAAAAGAACCCTTGCAGGTCTTAAAGGCCACTTAACAAGACAGATCAAGAAATGTGAAGATTTGTCACAACAATCTCAAGTTGATTATGCTGACCTGGAAAGCTATTATCAAGCAGCTGCAGGTAAATTTGAGCAAATCAAATGCCAAATGGCTGTCCTTGTGGGGGCAGACTACTACCATCGATTCATCGGTAGCCCTACTAAATATCAGGGCATAACCATGTTAAAGTCTGCAGGAGGTAAATTACTCTCAGGTCCAGTATCAAGCCTGAGGAGACCTATGCCTGCAGATAAACAATACCAATAGAAATCTAAATTTGTCAGCTGATTATATTTCTCCAGTAGCATTATACTAAGGAGATTACAGCTGACTATACCAACAGAGGTTGATGTTAGTATCATCATTTGAAGCTGAAGATGAGTTCATGAGGCCTCAGTGGCAAATCAGTGAACAGTAGCCTAAACCAGCTACAAGTCACTGCGACCAATGTCACTGAACCCACTGCAGTCTCAGAACCATACTTTACTTTAATGATGAGCTATTCAGTCTTCTGAATCAATTAACTAAATTAAACCCCAATAAATCTGATGACTGATATGATACATTTATTATTTAATCAAGATGTATTCCATGGGCCTCAGTGTTTATATATCAGTGTCCAGTTACCTGAAGAAACTTCAAGTTATATCTAATGTCACTGATCTCACTGCAGTCCCTGAATCATACTTGACTGTAGTACTTGATCACATTCAGTCTTGTGGGTTAAATAATATGTAATAAGGCTTGAATATTAGCCTTTCAAGAGTTGACAGGGAAATGAAATCGCATTAGACTTCTAACCCCTGCAACTCTAGTACGGGACATCCGTCCTGTACGAACAGACACACAAATGTGTGATTATTAACTACTAACATCAAATTAATCTAATAATTCGAAGGAGGAGTATCGGTGTGCGTCTGTTCTAATTAGGACTTCGACCCGTGAGCAGCCCCTGGGGAATTATGTCGGAAAATCCGACACCATTTAATATATCATACAGATAATAGCCGTGTTGTATAAACAAGTTACCCATAGAAAACGTAACTTGTAGTGGAATTACCGTCTATAGAAAACGGGATATCATCACCACATACTATTATAATTCACCAGCTATTCTGCTGGGAATTATTCTTAAATACATTAGTCTTTGGACTTTACCATCATAAAAACATCTTATATAAATTAACTTAATTATCAATATTAAAGTAGAGTAAATGTGACCCTTCTATCACTTTCTGAAATCTGGACAAAGTAGGCCAGGCGTCAGGGAGGAGGGCAGCCATTGTTGTGTCACCTCCGAGACGTGTGGAGCAAATTCGGCTCCTATCATTCTGGACAATGTCGGCCAGTAACGTCAATAGTATGGAGTGTTAAACAGCCATTGTTTATAACGAGACCAGAGGCTCACACGGGAGCAAATTCGGCTCCTGTTAATTTTACTTGGACGTAGTGTTATGGAAACCAAAGGTACCATCTCCAACACGATGTCTACAATTCAAGTTAAGTGTTCTTTCCGAAACCCGTTTATCATTCATTTATGGCCATTAATGTCAGGATATAGGGTGACCCGGTTAGATCACGTGGAAGCCTCAAACTAAAGGTAATTAAGCCAGGTCTTCATGTTCCATGTACAGTTTTCTCTGAAATACTTGTCATATATAGGATTCTGGCTTCACAGCTAGCGCACTTTTGACAGGTCAAGACGAGGAAGCAAGATTTGTGCACCAGTTACTGGGTGATATGGAAGCTACCTCAAAGAGGATAATTTGGTGTCTACACCCTAGTTATACCTGGTGGACTAGCCTGCTGTACTATAAGATAAGGAACCTCTTCAATGTATGTAGTTAATTCTGTAGTTTGATTGGCTGCATATATATAATAAACTAATAAACCCCCCCCTAATGTGTAGAGGATCGATTTGTGAGATTAAGAGATTATTGCAGAAATACAGTCCACTTATCATTATACAAATTGCTATCGAAGTATATAAATTAACGTAAATATAAATTCATATAAATTAAATAAATATAAATCTCACAGGTCGGTTCCCACACACACACCACACACACACCACACACATACACACACACACCACACACACACACACCACACACACACACACACCACACACACACACACACCACACACACACACACACCACACACACACACACCACACACACACACACCACACACACCACACACACACACACACACCACACACACACACACACACACTCACACCACACACGCACACACACCACACACACACACACACACACACACACACACACCACACACACACACCACACACACACACACACCACACACACACACACACACCACACACACACACACCACACACACACACACACACACCACACACACACACACACACCACACACACACACACACCACACACACCACACACACACACACCACACACACACACACCACACACACACACACACCACACACACACACACCACACACACACACACCACACACACACACACCACACACACACACACACACACACCACACACACACACACACCACACACACACACACACACACACACACACACACCACACACACACACACCACACACACACACACACACACACACACACACACACACACACACACTCACACCACACACACACACACACCACACACACACACACACACACACCACACACACACACCACACACACACACCACACACACACACACACACCACACACACACACCACACACACACACACACACACACACACCACACACACACACACACACCACACACACACACACACACACACCACACACACACACACACACACCACACACACACACACACACCTGTTCAAGGGCTCCACCAGACCATTGTGAGTCACACGTGACCATCTGTGATGTGTTACGCAAACTATGACGCGCATCGTGTTTCTTTTGCTTCTGCCTCACTTGCGTCACCATGGACCGCGGGTCTCTTACACGTGATCACTGGACCGCGAGAACCTTCCACGTGTTCACTGGACCGCGAGAACCTTCCACGTGTTCACTGGACCGCGAGAACCTTCCACGTGTTCACTGGACCGCGAGAACCTTCCACGTGTTCACTGGACCGCGAGAACCTTCCACGTGTTCACTGGACCGCGAGAACCCTCCAAGTCACGCAACTTTCCCTACACGTGATGCCTCTGTTCACCTAACAGTAAATAGATACGCGGAAGGTAAGGAAATTATCAAGGCGAAGCACTAAGCCATTACTCCCCAATACAGCACGTGGTAGGAATGCGGATAAGGATTTAGGATGGGAAGCCCAACCATTTATAGGCGGTCGGGGATTGAACGCCGACCTGCAAGAAGCGTCGAGGCTGACATTGTACTTTCCAGTCCAAGTTAGGTACAGGAGAACGTTATAGACTTGTCGGTTGCATAGTAAGTTCAGTTGAGTTTAGACACAGAAACTTGATAGGTTTCCTATCCACAAGAATAGGAAACCTTAGATTTTGATGCATAGGTGTCTATTAGATTTTGATGGATAGATGTTCCTCAGATTTTAAGATGTTCATTAGATTTTGATGTCTGTCTTCGCTGACTGTGTACACAACATTCATTCATAAAGCCAGCATCAATGGCTTTCCGCCAGTCACGCTGGCTTTGTCAAATACTCATCAAAATCTAAGATACAACTATTCATCAATATCTAACTAGCACTACACATCAAAATCTCAGGAATACCTATATACCTCAAAATCTAAACAACACCTATTTGTTAAAATATGATGAACATCTACACTTCAAAATCAAACGCGAACCTTTGCGGCAAAATCTATGGAGCACCTACACATCAAAATCTATGGAGCACCTACACATCAAAATCTATGGAGCCCCTACACATCAAAATCTATGGAGCACCTACACATCAAAATCTATGGAGCACCTACACATCAAAATCTATGGAGCACCTACACATCAAAGTCTATGGAGCACCTACACATCAAAGTCTATGGAGCACCTACACATCAAAATCTAATGAACACTTTACGCCTACCTAAAACCTACGCCCAAACCTAGCACAAAGGTACTACGTACAAAGGTACTACGTACCTTAGTACTGTACTTAGTACTTGCAAAGGTACTTTTACAGCGTTGTGGTTCAATCGTCAGCAATCTCGCAGCTGTGTAACTATTTCACTCACGGACCAAGGGAGCCGGTGGCTGAGCGGACAGAACACTGGACGCGTGATCCTGTGGTCCCGGGTTCGATCCCGGGCGCCGGCGAGAAACAATGGGCAGAGTTTCTTTCACCCTGATGCGCCTGTTACCTAGTAGTAAATAGGTACCTGGGTGTTAGTCAACTGTCACGGGCTGCTTCCTGGGAGTGGAGGCCTGGTCGAGGACTGGGCCGCGGGGACACTAAGCCCCGAAATCATTCCAAGATAACAGACTACAAATACGAACAGTTGCTAACAGAAACGTCTAACTAAACTTACGCCCAAATATTTGCAACATGCTGATATATAATAACATTAATGTATATGAGAAAATCAACTGGATCTCTTGGGTGACTCGAAACCCCGACCAACGGAGTGCCAGTCGGAACCTCTACCACTAAACCACCTTGACCTGCTGTAAGTTATACAATCGGGGATTGTACTAAAACTACAGGAAACCTGGAGGACTCTCCTGAAGCCTCCTCCAAACACTTGGGCTGGACGGTAGAGCGACGGTCTCGCTTCATGCAGGTCAGCGTTCAATCCCCGACCGTTCAAGTGGTTGGACACCATTCCTTCCCTCCGTCCCATCCCAAATCCTTATCCTGATCCCTTCCCAGTGCTATATAATCGTCATGGCTTGGCGCTTTCCCGACAATTCCCTTCCCTTCCTGAAGCCTCCAGACTTACTTCAACAAATTTACATTTGTGCAAATTCCAATTTTCTATTAAAACATGTTAATATTAATGAATGGGTCTTTGGGGTCGGACGCTGAATGGAATGACCACAGCCTGAAGATGAGTCATGTGCAACCCGTCCTCAGGCCTGGCTCGTTAAAGCTACGGCCGTCCCCCCGAAGACGTAGTCATCAATTTTAACGTATTGTTGATTAATAAAAGGTTTGTAATGGTTTCCATATTAAAATTATTATATATTATGCTCAATGTATCGTTAGATGTAGGTTAGGTTTGCTTAGGTGTTTAGGTTCTCTTGGGGATTATGTGTATTTGAAGTACGAGGGTGAAGCATTTACAGAGTTGTGATTCGAACAGAGGTCGTCAACGAAGCACTGTTCGAGAAATGTTCGAACGTCATTAGTTGCGAGTCGTGTATTAAGAGTTTTTCTTCATAAACAGACGGTTTGGGGACTGGATAAACCTTTGTTTATAAGGACGGGTTGTTTGTATCTGAAGTCTACAAGTATGGCGGTGTTTCCCAAGGCCCCAAAAAATAGAGGTGTTCCCCAAGGCCCCAAAGTGTGGAGATGTTTCCCAAGGCCCCAAAGTATGGAGGTGTTTCCCAAGGCCCCAAAGTATGGAGGTGTTTCCCAAGGCCCCAAAGTATGGAGGTGTTTCCCAAGGCCCCAAAGTATGGAGGTGTTTCCCAAGGCCTCAAAGTATGGAGGTGTTTCCCAAGGCCCCAAAGTATGGAGGTGTTTCCCAAGGCCCCAAAGTATGGAGGTGTTTCCCAAGGCCCCAAAGTATGGAGGTGTTTCCCAAGGCCCCAAAGTATGGAGGTGTTTCCCAAGGCCCCAAAGTATGGAGGTGTTTCCCAAGGCCCCAAAGTATGGAGGTGTTTCCCAAGGCCCCAAAGTATGGAGGTGTTTCCCAAGGCCCCAAAGTATGGAGGTGTTTCCCAAGGCCCCAAAGTATGGAGGTGTTTCCCAAGGCCCCAAAGTATGGAGGTGTTTCCCAAGGCCCCAAAGTATGGAGGTGTTTCCCAAGGCCCCAAAGTATGGAGGTGTTTCCCAAAACCCCAAAGTATGGAGGTGTTTCCTAAGGCCCCAAAGTATGGAGGTGTTTCCCAAGGCCCCAAAGTATGGAGGTGTTTCCCCAAGGCCCCAAAGTATGGAGGTGTTTCCCCAAGGCCCCAAAGTATGGAGGTGTTTCCCCAAGGCCCCAAAGTATGGAGGTGTTTCCCCAAGGCCCCAAAGTATGGAGGTGTTTCCCAAGGCCCCAAAGTATGGAGGTGTTTCCCAAGGCCCCAAAGTATGGAGGTGTTTCCCAAGGCCTCAAGGTATGGAGGTGTTTCCCAAGGCCCCAAAGTATGGAGGTGTTTCCCAAGGCCCCATAGTATGGAGGTGTTTCCCAAGGCCCCAAAGTGTGGAGGTGTTTCCCAAGGCCCCAAAGTATGGAGGTGTTTCCCAAGGCCCAAGTAAACAAAAGCATTAAAATCCACGCTGCATGAACTATGTAGTTGAATAAAACTTGAAAAACTTGAAAAGGTCCATAGAGCTGTCAAACAGGGGATGGAAGAACGGGGCAAGGACAGAAATCTTGAGCGAGGAACTGGAAATGAGGCGAAGCGGGGAGATGAAAGATCGGTGATGAAAGAACCACTGGGGATTTGAAGTTGAGTAGAGTGCAGTAGAGCTGAGTGGGGCGTCATTTGCAGTGCACACAGGGGGCTGGACTCGCAAGCACAGCTGGCAGTTGATGGTAGTTACAAGTTGATGATCGGCGTTGGTGTTACAGTATGTCGTCGGTGGTCTTTATTTTTCCTTGATGATTTCAGTAAACTTGGATCGTTGGTCTTCTTCTTGGGCTTGTCGGTCGGCTTGGTGGTCTGACCTCGTGTTGTCATTGTGGTGCTGTCGTTGGAGGTTGATAGTGTTGTGTCGTGAAGAAAATCGGCAGCTGAGTATTGACATCTCCGTGAAGGTGGAGATGATGTTCCGACCGAGACTTCCTCGTCCGATGAATAGGATGAGTCAAAAGCAGAGGTGGTGGATCTCGGAGGCTGAGTTCTTGATAGTTGAATAACAGCAGCAGGTCTCGTTGCAGGTGTAGAAGGTTCCGTGGATGTAGCAGATGGCGATGGATGAGAAGGCGTCGGCTTCTGTGTTGCTTCTGTTGCAGGAGCGGGTGTTGCAGCTGATGTAGGTGCGGCGACGTTCACAATGTCCGAGACCGGGTCAGGAGCTGGAGAAGAACCCGTGGCTGAAGTAGAGGTGGTGAAGACTTCATCGGGTACAGTGTAGGTTGGGAGACCATTCGCAGTAAAGAGCGTATTGAGGATCCTCACATATTCTTGTGGGTATGAGCCAGCGATCACACTAGCCACAGTCGCTAGATCGAATACTTTGCCATACAATGATTGGTTGAGGTGCGATGGCTGTTGCTGTGGCTGGTTCAGTGAGGTGCTGGCGGACTGGGCGCTAAGCCCCCATTGGTTGGGTTGGTGAGCACTGGCCTCCTCTCGGGAGCTTCCGAAAAACGGCGTCTTGAACGTTGAAGGTCTTGGCGGCTTGTGATTGGCTGGCAGTAGCTGAAGTGCTGGAGCTGGTGCTGGTTGCCGAGGATGTGGTAGAGGAAGATTTGGCCTTCTCCTGGGTCTCCAGGTTCTTGATAACTTCTCGTCGACGGGGAACATCGATGGGAGATTGCAGTCTGGTCGCCGTTGCAGGGAAGGCAGCGTGGTTTTTTCGATATGCAGATAGAGTAATGGTAATTCTTGGTGCAAAGGCTGCTTTCTGGATGGTCTGCTGACACCTGTTAGTTGGGTGGGAATACTCGTAGCACCGGAAGCACTGGTTGACTTTTGTAGAATTTTTCCATCTTCACTCGAAACGATGGAATGTAAACTCCGAAGCCGTAGAAACCATCTGTGGTAGCCTCGTCCACAGAGGCGAAGGTGACCACTGAAGGATCCACTGGCTGAGCTCACTGACAAAGACAGATCGTGCAGCAAGGAACTGACGTGGAAAGTTGAGGAGGAGGTGTTGCTCGTCGCTAAACTCGAATTCGTGATGCAGGTGATTGTCGACGTCTTGCTCGCTCGAGAAGTAGAATACGAAGTCAGTGCCTTCCTGGCCGATGTAGTTGCTTCCTGGCCGATGTAGTTGCTGTGTTGCTTCCCCGAAGTCCTTAAGTAGCTTCAGGAGGGTTTCTTGGAAAACGCCTTCTCATCGAGGGGCGATCCTCGGTCCTTGTGCCGTTCGTGACACATGGTAGTGGGAGCAAGAGCAGTCTGGATAGTGCTTTGATCGTCAAATCACATCACTGGAGAAGGCCTTCCGTCTCTTCACGGTGCTGGGAGTGGGGTTTGATCGTCTAGAGTGACGTGCAGGGCGAGTCTGTGATCTTGATCGTGATCTTGTGATAGTTGAATAAGATCTAGGAATCTCCATCTCTGTTATGATTATTTTGGTCCAAATATTCAGGTCTGATAGGAGACAAAGATAAGACTCTCAAAGGCCTGAAAGCAATAGTATTAAAAGCTCTGATTTGCTTACGTCTGATTTGCTTATGTCTGATTTGCTTATGTCTGATTTGCTTATGTCTGATTTGCTTACGTCTCATTTCTACGTATAAGGGCAGCACGAAACGTCGACCAGACCGTGCGACACAGCGGTTGCCAGGATCAGGTTGGGCTACCTGTGGCAGGTGGCTACAGGTGACGAATCTTCCCAATCCTGAGCACTCCAGGTGAGCAGGAACTGGCTCGTGATCTCTCACTTCATTATTGAATGTATAGTCATTAGACCCTTCAGACCTACCGGCATGAGGCGCCTGGAGCTTTGTAATTATGTAATTAACACTTGACTTCGTGAGGACATCCTCATAATGAGGCCAATGGCTGCTGATGCAGGCCATTGTGTGGCTAACCATGCAGCGAGATGGGAGGGATTTTTTCGTATTGCATATTTAGCTCTTGACACAAACACTGACATGGTATATCAATGAGAATAATTGACTCAACTAGCGTCAAAAGCTGCGAGTTTCTCGCTCGCGGGGTCGAGTCTCCTCGGGGCTTCAGTTGAGCGGTGCTCATCTTCCAACTGAGCACTGCTGACCTTCCAACTGAGCACTGCTGACCTTTCAACTGAGCACTGCTGACCTTCCAACTGAGCACTGCTGACCTTTCAACTGAGCACTGCTGACCTTTCAACTGAGCACTGCTGACCTTCCAACTGAGCACTGCTGACCTTTCAACTGAGCAGCTGAACACATGAGTAAACTCCGAGTAACTTGAACACATGAGTAACAGATGATCCATAGACAGGTCGTGTAGGAATAGGGAACCTAAGTTGCCCACTGAACTTACGTGTAGTTTTGCCTAGCTGTATGTGCAGCGGGTTGAGACTCAGCTCTTGGGTCCTGAACGCTTTTTGTTGTGAAAGGAACCAACCACCGCCAGAGCACTCCAAACTAGTCCCTTTTTTATTAGCTAATGTAAAATGGAGTAATTTTTTTATACTTTTTACTTCCCATATTGCAGTCATCTTGAGTGACCTTTCCTTGTATGTCACGCGTCATTCTGTGACCCCTTGACCCTTCTGTCTGTGACTCGACATTGTGTGACCTCCTGACCTGTCTAGATGTAACACTAGTCATTGTGTGACCTTCTGACCTCCTCTAAGTGTAACATTGATCATTGTATGACCTCCTGACCTCTCTAGATGTAACACTGTTCATTGTATGACCTCCTGACCTCTCTAAATGTAACACTGGTCATTGTATAACCTCCTGACCTCCTCTAAATGTAACACTGGTCATTGTATGACCTGACCTCTCTAAATGTAACACAGGTCATTGTGTGACCTCCTGACCTCCTCTAAATGTAACACTGGTCATTGTATGACCTCCTGACCTCTCTAAATGTAACACTAGTCATTGTGTGACCTCCTGACCTCCTCTAAATGTAACACTGGACACTGGGTGGTGACCCTTGACCCCGTCTATGACCCTGGTGATGAGGCAAGTGGCCGCCACGCCGACAGAAGCACCACCACCACCATCAGTATACTGTTCGTCAGTTATAACACTGCAACGCGAGGCGCCGATCTGGCCTCTAGGAGGCCCATGCTTGCCACTTCACTTCAGGTACTCCACTGAGGCCCCAGCAGCGGCGAGGGGCCCAGAAAAGGGGGGAGGGGAGAGGATGGAGGGGGGGGGGGGACGACAGCCCCCCCCTTCCCTCTCACCCCCGACAACGACGACGTCGACGACCGCGGCGGCACGACAGGAGGTGACACCTACTGATAACCGACATGAAATCGATACTATACCAATAGCGAAGGAAGGAGTCATTTCGCCGGCAGCAGGTAGGCCGCCGGCGCCCTTGTGTACCAACTCAACCAAATTACCTGCTGGCGGCCCCCGGGGGGGGGGGCGGGAGGCCGGGGCCCCCCACCGCCATACCCATGTCAACTGACTCAAGATACTCGCTCCGGGGAAATCATTACCCACACACACACACACACACACACACACACACACACACACACACACACACACACACACACACACACACACACACACACACTCGCACGCACGCACTCGGGAATCTGTACACCAGTTGATTGCCAGTTGAGAGGCGGGACCAAAGAGCCAGAGCTCAACCTCCGCAAGCACAACTAGGTGAGTACACACACACAAGCAGGTTGCAGAGCTGGTCCGATAAATGGCTACTAGAGTTCAACACTAGCAAGTGCAAGGTGATGGAAATGGGATAGGAGCCAAGGACACCGAAAGGCCAATATACGATGAAGGGAAACTACCTCCCTATAACGACTAGACAAAAGACCTGAGAGTGGACACCAAACACCAAACCTAACTCCAGAGGCTCAAATAGAATACCATCAGCCGCATACTCCACTCTGGCAAAAGTCAGAACATCATTCAGAAACTTGAATAAGGAGGCTTTTAGATCACTGTATACCGCCCATGTGAGGCCAGTCTTAGAGTATGTCGCCCCATCGTGGAACCCCCATCTTAAAAAACACATAAGAAAGCTAGAAGAGGTGCATAATTTTGCAACGAGACTCGTCCCAGAGCTGCGAGGGATGAGGTACGAAGACAGACTGATGGAACTAAACCTGACCACGTTAGAAAGGAGGCGGGAGAGGGGAGACATGATACAGACGTATAAAATACTTACAGGGATTGACAAAGTAGAAACAGGAAATGTTTATAATGAATACCATAAGTACATGGAGACACAGATAGAACCGTCAGAAAAGGCACAGATGAGGTAGGATTACAGCTCTTGCTTGCGGTTTCATCAGATTCCTTATGTGATAGTTCCCTATGTGTTTCCAAGTACATTCTCGTGAAATAAATGAGTTTCTAGGAGCAGGCTTCAGATGAGCCTGCTTTCAGATCATATCTGCTTGATAGCTGCTTGATAGTGTTCTGGGAGTTCTTCTACTCCCCAATTCCGGCCCGAGGCCAGGCATGACTTATGAGAGCTTGGTCTAACAGGCTGTTGCATGGAGCGGCCCACAGGCCCACATATCCACCACAGCCCGGTTGGTCCGGCACTTCTTGAAGAAAACTGTCTAATTTTCTCTTGAAGATGTCTAAGGTCGTTCCCGCAATATTTCTTATGCGGATAACAGCTCTTGCTTGCACTTTCACTAGGCACGACATTTGACATCTCTTATGAACCCTAGTTTTAGTTAAAAAAAAAAGAGAGGCCTAGATGTATCATAGAGATGTTAGAAAGTTTTCTCTTAGCGTGCGGGTAGTGAATAAAAGGAATGACCTGAAGGAGCAGGTTAAAGAGAGAACCTCATTTCCACAACTTAAAAAGCAGTTATGATAGGGAAATAAGTCTGGAATTACTGCAATAGACAAACCAGCGACTAGAACAGCGGGGTCCAAGAGCCAGAGCTCGATCCTGCAGGTACAAATAGGTGAGTACATACATACACTCACATTGGAGGGAGGGAGAGAGGGAGGGAGAGAGGGAGGGAGGGAGGGAGGGAGGGAGGGAGAGAGGGAGGGAGGGAGAGAGGGAGAGAGGGAGAGAGGGAGGGAGAGAGGGAGAGAGGGAGAGAGGGAGAGAGGGAGGGAGGGAGGGAGGGAGGGAGGGAGGGAGGGAGGGAGGGAGGGAGGGAGGGAGAGAGGGAGGGAGGGAGAGAGGGAGAGAGGGAGAGAGGGAGGGAGAGAGGGAGAGAGGGAGGGAGAGAGAGGGAGAGAGAGAGAGGGAGAGAGGGAGGAGAGAGGGCGGCAAAGGGAAGGGCAGCGTCAAGATGCAGTACAAGGCAGCAAGTTAATGAGTTTTTATGATGATGATGAAGAAGTGTGTTGTAAAGGACGGCCTTTTGGCACAAGATGTTTTCATTATGAGAGCAGCGTGTCGCCTGGTGATGGTTGCTGCTCTGCTTGCTGCTCTCTCTGCTTGCTTCTCTCTCTGCTTGCTCCTCTCTCTGCTTGCTTCTCTCTCTCTGCTTGCTTCTCTCTCTCTGCTTGCTCCTCTCTCTGCTTGCTTCTCTCTCTGCTTGCTTCTCTCTCTGCTTGCTCCTCTCTCTGCTTGCTCCTCTCTCTGCTTGCTTCTCTCTCTCTGCTTGCTCCTCTCTCTGCTTGCTTCTCTCTCTGCTTGCTTCTCTCTCTGCTTGCTCCTCTCTCTGCTTGCTCCTCTCTCTGCTTGCTCCTCTTTGCTTGCTTCTCTCTCTGCTTCTCTCTCTGCTTGCTTCTCTCTCTGCTTGCTTCTCTCTCTGCTTGCTTCTCTCTCTGCTTGCTCCTCTCTCTGCTTGCTTCTCTCTCTGCTTGCTTCTATCTCTCTGCTTGCTTCTCTCTGCTTGCTTCTCTCTCTGCTTGCTCCTCTCTCTGCTTGCTTCTCTCTGCTTGCTTCTCTCTCTCTCTCTCCATGACTCTGGCCACTGGGGAGTGTGGGGTCTACACCTGTGTGTGCCCGGCCGACTGCCTTCCATCTGTTGCGTTTCAATTTAACTGTGTATGTGGTGTACTCACTTTGTTGTGCTTGCGGGGGGGTTAAGCTTTGGCTCTTTAGTCCCGCCTCTCAATTGTCAGTCTATTGGTGTGCAGGTTCCTGAGCTTCTCGAGCTCTATCATATGTCATGTCTATCTCTCATGTCTGTCATGTGTGTGTGTGTGTGTGCGCGCGCGCGTGGGTGTGAACTCTCCTAATTGTGCTTGGGGGGCTTGGGCTTCGGCTCTTTGGTCCCGCCTCTCAACCACCAATAAACTAGTGTACTGGTTCCTGAGCCTTTTGGGCTCTATCATGTCTATATTTGAAACTGTGTATGGAGTCAGCCTCCACAACATCACTGCCTAATGCATTCCTATTCTGACACTGAAAATGTTCTTTCTAATGTCTCTGTTATTTATTTGTGTACTAAGTTTCCAGCTGTGTTCCCATCTGCATGTGCCCCTTGTGTTAAATAATGTCTGTATCTACCCTATCAATTCCTCTGAAAATCTTGGATGTAGTGGTCATGTCTTCCCTAATTCTTCTGTCTTCCAGCGATGTGAGGTTTAGTTCCTGTAATCTTTTCTCATAGCTCATACCCCTCTCATCATACTATGTCAGGTACTAGTCGGTTGGCGGACCTTGAAATCTTCTCCAAATTAGTCCTGTGCTGGACTAGATACGGACTCCATGCTGGTGCTGTATACTCGAGGGTTGGTCTGACGTTTGTGGCATACCCATACCACCACTTCCACAAATACGATAACTTCATTTGTATTTGACAACATTCACGGTATCTCAACACGCAGAGTTTCTTTCACCCTGATGTTCTGTTCACCTAGCAGTTAATTGGGACCTGGGAGTTAGCTGCTACGGGCTGCTTCCTGGATGTGTAACAAAAAGGAGGCCTGGTCGAGGACCGGGCCGCGGGGACGCTAAGCCACGAAATCATCTCAAGATAGCCTCCCTGTCTCCCCACATCGCTGTGAACATCTTCACATCATCTTCCTTCAGCCCAAACACCCTCCCCATAACCTACCCACATACCTTACCTACATTGTCCCTCCCCCACTCCCCTCCCCATGTCTTACCCATACTCCCTCCCCATGTCTTACCCATACTTCCTCCCCATGTCTTACCCATACTCCCTCCCCATGTCTTACCCATACTCCCTCCCCATGTCTTACCCATACTCCCTCCCCATGTCTTACCCATACTCCCTCCCCATGTCTTACCCATAAACACTACCAATTTCCTTCAAGCACATACAAGCCCTTTCCATGAATTATGTCTTCTCCCTCTGGAAACACACACACACACACACACACACACACACACACACACACACACACACACACACACACACACACACACACCATCACTGTAACACACAAAGAGGTGGCACCCAGAATGCAAATCTGTCATCTAAGCATATATTTCGAAATAGATGAATCCATGATTATGTAAACTCGTACTATCATCTATGATATCTTCTTGAGGTTATCTTGAGATGATTTCGGGGCTTTAGTGTCCCCGCGGCCCGGTCCTCGACCAGGCCTCCACCTCCAGGAAGCAGCCCGTGACAGTTGACTAACTCCCAGGTACCTATTTACTGCTAGGTAACAGGGGCATTCAGGGTGAAAGAAACTTTGCCCATTTGTTTCTGCCTCGTGCGGGAATCGAACCCGCGCCACAGAATTACGAGTCCTGCGCGCTATCCACCAGGCTACGAGGCCCCTACCCAGGCTACGAGGCCCCTACCTCGTGATCGTGATATCGTGAACATTTCCCTCCTCATTGTTTAGGTAATAATTATAATAACGACGAAGACCCTTGAACATACGTTGAAGTAAAAGACAATTAAAAACTAAAACTCAGTACACTTATGAATTTGGACTTAACCGAAAATGTTTTTGTACTGAAGTGTTGCAAAAGGAAATTTAACCTAACCTAACCTCCCTAGGCCTAATGCATGCTATCTGAGGCGTTATATAGCGTATGTGCTGTACTAGGCCTAGGAATATTTAAATATGGTTTTCAGGTTGATTTTTTGGGACTTTTATAAGGTAGAGGACGGGCTGATATTCCACATGCACGAATTTTGTGGAGGAGGAGCAAGTCCAAAGTCAATGGGGTGAGTCCCAAGCATCTGGCTTCCAACTTCGGACAGACAGACAGACAGACAGACAGACAGACAGACAGACACTTTTATAGATAGTAGGGGTTCCCGGCTGCACCTAGTCTATTTCTAGGTCTATTTCTAGGTGTATTTTTAGGTTTCTCTCTTAGCCTGTCTCCTCTCTCTCTCTCTCTCTCTCTCTCTCTCTCTCTCTCTCTCTCTCTCTCTCTCTCTCTCTCTCTCTCTCTCTCTCTCTCTCTCTCTCTCTCTCTCTCTCCCCCCTCCTTCCCTCACCCTCCCTCACCCTCCCAGTCTCACATAACTTTCCCTATCTCACGTTTCCCATCTCTACTCCCCCTCTCCACCTTCCTCTTCAGCATCCCCTCTCACCCCTCTAATCTCCTCACCCCTTCTTCTTCTTCTCTTGCCACCCCCTCTCTCGCAATCTCCCCTCTCCACTTTTCTTCCCCCTCACCCTCTACATCGCCCTCTCTCCCCACTCTCACATCTCCCCACACTCACATCTCCCCCCTTCTTTCCTTCCTTTCCCTCTCTCTTTCACTCTCTTCTAATATCTAACCCTCTCTTCCCCTTCTCCTTTCCTCTCTCACCCTCCCCCCCAACTTCCTCTCAGATTTTTTTTTTTTTATTAACACATTAGGTACATCTGCATTAGTGCAGCTACCCTAGACTATATGAAGTGGAGTACAGTGTGTCAAAAAAGCTAACTAGGTGATGCTAAAAAATCCCCATCACACAGGATGGTTAGTCATACAGAGGCATGTGATAGGCAGTCTGCACTGGCAGACTCTGGGTGCATTTTGAGGATATCAACAACACAAGATTGAATAAGGTAGCAGTGGTAATACAAGTCCCCATCTCGCAGGATGGTTAGTCATACAGAGCCATGTGTCTAATAGCCTGCACTGGCAAATTTTGGGTATACTGTGAGGATATCTTCAAGAATACGAGAGTGAATAAAGTAATTGCAAAGCTCCAGGTACCTCTCAGAAAATTAAAGAATCCAAAATAAGTCTACGGACAACACAACCAATATTTCAGACTTCATAAAAATCACATGGAGGGAAAAGGGGAATTAGACGACGATATTTCTTAAAGTGTAGCACTAGAGACAACCTCGACTGGCCTATGGCACTCCTATGCCTCACATGCTTCCTGTGTGAAAGTTTGGTAAGGCTGGCCACAAGCATCAGGGCCCTTAACATATATATAGATAAATAAGATATATATAGATAAATCCTGGAGGAGGATTGTACTCGCCACTAGAAGAACGAATATCAATTACAACTTGATAAAACCTGCCCACAAACCATGAGGTAGATTGGATACGACACTCCAGGAGAAGTCTATTTCTCTCTCTCTCTCTCTCTCTCTCTCTCTCTCTCTCTCTCTCTCTCTCTCTCTCTCTCTCTCTCTCTCTCTCTCTCTCACACTCTCTCTCTCTCTCACTCTCTCTCTCTCACTCTCTCTCTCTCACTCTCTCTCTCTCTCTCTCTCTCTCTCTCACTCTCTCTCTCTCTCTCACTCTCTCTCTCTCTCTCTCTCTCTCTCTCTCTCTCTCTCTCTCTCTCTCTCTCTCTCTCTCTCTCTCTCTCTCTCTCTCTCTCTCTCTCTCTCACTCTCTCACACTCTCCTAAGCCTTGGGTAAATTTCTCTCTCTCCTAAGCCTTGGTTAACATCCCTCTTCTGCAGAGAGGCACAATACACAATCCCATTTAGTAAGCTATCTTGCTACCCACGGAGGAAGAATATCCACAACTTCTTAATAACGTCTAGCCATGATCCGTGAAAGGAAACTGATCACGAGCTTTTGAAGACATTTTAGTCTCGTACACTGTATATAATGCACGAGAGGATCCCCCATTATCACCCCTCACGCAAAATAGGTATAGACTAAGGGGAAAAGGAATTAATGGAGCTATTGAAGGGAGAAGCTCAGGTATCCGTACTGCCAGTTAGCTAATGACTCAGCCGAGTACACTGTGTTCGATGGCATCAAAGGATGCGTTAGTAAGGTTTAAGATCATTGACGAATTTGTATGTATGTGGGTCAAGGAGCGACCTCTGGATTGAAGTCTAGCGACCCTGGGAGAGAGCTAAGGTCTGTCTCCAACAATGTGTCTCAGTGACTGGTTACGGAGTTTTGAATCCTCCGAAGAGGAGGACGAGGAGGAGTCATCCCTTCTCACTATTCCACTATACAGAAAATTAATTAATGCATTTACTTATCTCGAGTTTTTAGAAGGCATACAATAAGTATGGTAGGCAAAGGACATTTTGACTTTGAAGGACTTTTGATACAAGCTCTCTGAAGCACTAAACAATATAGTGAATTTTAGGAAAATAAATGGTTTGAATTGAACTTTACTTTTCCGAAAAATTACCATAATCTCGTCAGTAGAGAAGCGCGAAGCTAAAACTGCAAATTAATGATAAAGTCCATTATTGTTGGCTCTAATGAAGAAAGGGAGAAGGTAACTATCAAACGCCAAGCCATTACGACTGTATAGCACTTGGAACGGGTCAGGAATAGGATTTGGGATGGGACGGGCGGAAAGGAATGGTGCCCAACCACTTGGACGGTCGGGATTTGAACGCCAACCTGCATGGAGCGAAACCGTTGCTCTACCGCCCAGTCCAAGTGGCTGACGTTATCTTGCACCAGCAAGATAACATAATTTTGAGGGTTGGCAAATGGTAATTCTCTTATTCAATGATCTGTTCACTAGAGACTGATAGTAATTTAATTTTGCCCCGAGGGGCGAATTTATTGGGCAGCGTCACTCATCCTGTGAGTGAACACACCGCCATAGTGACAGTATTGGGCAGCGTCACTCATCCTGTGAGTGAACACACCGCCATAGTGACAGTATTGGGCAGCGCCACTCATCCTGTGAGTGAACACACCGCCATAGTGACAGTATTGGGCAGCGTCACTCATCCTGTGAGTGGACACACCGCCATAGTGACAGTATTGGGCACCGTCACTCATCCTGTGAGTGAACACACCGCCATAGTGACAGTATTGGGCAGCGTCACTCATCCTGTGAGTGAACACACCGCCATAGTGACAGTATTGGGCAGCGCCACTCATCCTGTGAGTGAACACACCGCCATAGTGACAGTATTGGGCAGCGTCACTCATCCTGTGAGTGGACACACCGCCATAGTGACAGTATTGGGCAGCGCCACTCATCCTGTGAGTGGACACACCGCCATAGTGACAGTATTGGGCAGCGCCACTCATCCTGTGAGTGGACACACCGCCATAGTGACAGTATTGGGCAGCGCCACTCATCCTGTGAGTGGACACACCGCCATAGTGACAGTATTGGGCAGCGCCACTCATCCTGTGAGTGAACACACCGCCATAGTGACAGTATTGGGCAGCGCCACTCATCCTGTGAGTGGACACACCGCCATAGTGACAGTATTGGGCAGCGCCACTCATCCTGTGAGTGGACACACCGCCATAATGACAGTATTGGGCAGCGCCACTCATCCTGTGAGTGGACACACCGCCATAGTGACAGTATTGGGCAGCGCCACTCATCCTGTGAGTGGACACACCGCCATAGTGACAGTATTGGGCAGCGTCACTCATCCTGTGAGTGGACACACCGCCATAGTGACAGTATTGGGCAGCACCACTCATCCTGTGAGTGGACACACCGCCATAGTGACAGTATTGGCCAGCGTCACTCATCCTGTGAGTGGACACACCGCCATAGTGACAGTATTGGGCAGCGCCACACATCCTGTGAGTGGACACACCGCCATAGTGACAGTATTGGCCAGCGCCACACATCCTGTGAGTGGACACACCGCCATAGTGACAGTATTGGCCAGCGTCACTCATCCTGTGAGTGGACACACCGCCATAGTGACAGTATTGGACAGCGCCACTCATCCTGTGAGTGAACACACCGCCATAGTGACAGTATTGGGCAGCGTCACTCATCCTGTGAGTGGACACACGGCAATAGTGACAGTATTGGGCAGCGCCACTCATCCTGTGAGTGGACACACCGCCATAGTGACAGTATTGGGCAGCGTCACTCATCCTGTGAGTGGACACACCACCATAGTGGCAGTATTGGGCAGCGCCACTCATCCTGTGAGTGAACACACCGCCATAGTGACAGTATTGGACAGCGCCACTCATCTTGTGAGTGGACACACCGCCATAGTGACAATATTGGACAGCGCCACTCATCCTGTGAGTGAACACACCGCCATAGTGACAGTATTGGACAGCGCCACTCATCTTGTGAGTGGACACACCGCCATAGTGACAATATTGGACAGCGCCACTCATCCTGTGAGTGAACACACCGCCATAGTGACAGTATTGGACAGCGCCACTCATCTTGTGAGTGGACACACCGCCATAGTGACAATATTGGACAGCGCCACTCATCCTGTGAGTGAACACACCGCCATAGCAGCATGTACAACACTCCCCAATAGGAAGAAAACCCGCTGGGTTGTTCATCCTGTCACTTGTACCCAGACACAACTGGGACTTGCTTAACTGTCTCAAGTGAACAACTTATCAAACAAGAAGATTAACATTTATCAACTCTTGAAATTTAGCAAGTCCCACCTGCATCTGTAACCCTATTTCCAAACTAGTGTTTTGCCTATTTGTCTAAATCTAAAAATTATTCAACTTGAATTCAATCATCATTGCGTGTTGTAAAGCGCGTGGATATTTTCAACACGCTTTTAAAATACTTTTTTCTAAATAAATCCAACTCTCCAAGCTTTTCAGTCACGTGCCCTCGTAGTCTCCGTCCTTCTATAGTGTGTAAATTGAGATTTATCAGTGAATCATCTGGTCACAAGTTCTTGAAGCCCAGGGTACAGATTCACGAAGCAGTAACGCAAGCACTTACGAACCTGTCCATCTTTTCTCACTCTTTGCCGGCTTTGTTTACAATTTTTAAAGAGGTAATGAGCTCCGAAGCACCAAGAGGCTGTTTATAACAATAATAACAGTTGAATGATCATGCTTGTAAGCTGTTTAATAAATGTAACCAAAGCCGTCAAATATTGAGGAAAGATGTACACGTTCGTAAGTACTTGCGTAACTGCTTCGTGAATCTGGCTTCAGAACTTAACACAGGGACGAGAGCTACGAGCACGAGACTTACATTTCACCACAGTCGTCACTCAACAGAGGATAGTGAACACAAAAATCGACTTTATGACGGTCAAGTATGATCCAGGATGGTCCAGAATGGCTCTAGGATGGTCCAGTATGGTCTAGGATGGTCCAGTATGGTCTAGGATGATCCAGGATGGACCAAGATGGATCAGGATGGCTCCAGGATGGTCCAGAATGGCTCCAGAATGGCTCCAGAATGGTCCAGAATGGCTCCAGGATGGTCCAGAATGGTCCAGAATGGCTCCAGAATGGTCCAGAATGGCTCCAGGATGGTCCAGAATGGCTCCAGAATGGCTCCAGAATGGTCCAGAATGGCTCCAGGATGGTCCAGAATGGTCCAGAATGGCTCCAGAATGGTCCAGAATGGCTCCAGGATGGTCCAGAATGGTTTAAGACGGTCCAAAATGGCTCTAGGATGGTCCCGTATGGTCTACGATAGACCATGATGGCCCAGAATGGCTCCAGTATGGTCCAGAATTGTCTAAGATGGTCCAAGATGGACCAAAACATCGCGACTCTCTCTATGTTTATAAATAAGGTTTGGGTGCGTAAAACACTGCAGTTACAATACCCAACTCCTTCATAAATAATGAAGTGTTATCCCGCATTATTGATATATTTATTCCAACCCCATTCTCCTATAATGAGAAAACTTGTAGCAACTGTTCGGTGGATAATGATCCAACCCGTCCTCCTGTTTAGACAGTACCTATTGTGACAGTCGTCAATAGTCACGAATTCGTACGTACTTAGTTTTTAGATAGTAGTATACTGACTAATAAAGAATTCTTTTAATATAAATGAAGCTAAAAAAAATAACATTGCTAGGCCTAGTATAGCACATATATGTACTATATTAGGCCTCAGATATCGTGTATTAGGCCTAGGAAAATTTGGTTAGGTTAGGTTAGTTTGTGCAGCACAAGTAAAAAAATAGTTTTCCGGTTTGTTCAATTCAATAGTGCCGATTTCTACTTTCTAATTTCGTTGTATGTCGGTATATATACTATGGTCCTCATCGTTACTATAAGTACTACCAAAACAGGAGGATTGGTTGATCAAACCCCCACACTAGAAAGTGAAGGGACGGCGACGTTTCGGTCCGTCGTGGATTCTCAATCGACTTGAGAATGGTCCAGGACGGACCGAAACGTCGTCGTCCCTTCATTTTCTAGTGTGTGGTCTGGTCAACATACTTCAGCCACGTTATTGTGACTCCTCGCCTGCACGAGGATTGGTTGCAATTACCAGTATGTCGTGACGAACCACCAGAAGGGTAACTTTTGTGTTATTGAATTTAGACAAACCGAAAACTTATATTTATTTTGTAATTAAAAAAAAAAACCAGACCTAACCTAACCTTCCTCTCCTAGCACTCCTACTGTTAATACACGTTATCTTAGGCCTAATGTAGTACATTTAAGTAGGCCTAGGAATATTTAAGTTTGGTTTTCAGCTATATTTTTCCGGATTATCAGATTAATAGTACAAAGAGTGATTTACTAGCGGTTGATCACAACATATTGGTGCTTTAGACAACTCACTATAAGTATTTTATATTTTTTAAGGTGAGGGATTGATTTATTTGCGTGTTTTTTTAAAAACATGAACGTGTTTGTTTGAGAGAGGCCTCGCTTGCCAGCAGCCTCCTCCTCCTTTCTCTGGGTTAAGAGAGGGTTTCATTATGGCTTCACCGCGCGCACACGAAAGAAAACTGTGAAAATGTCTTTAGCAGCAAAGATTATATATATATATATATATATATATATATATATATATATATATATATATATATATATATATATATATATATATATATATATATATATATATAATATTATAAATATGCTTCCGGCGCAAGGAAACCACTTGCTTAAAGAGGCCACTCACTTAAAGAGACTTGCAGAGTCCACTCTCTCTGCAAAATAATTGCTAAGGGGCTGATCACTTTCCAAGTTTTCTCTTTTTTGCTTCGTTATCTGACGGTAGTAACACTTTTAAGAGATATCCATCAACGAGAGCTATAACAAAACGCCAAAGTGAGACACGTTACCCACACTTATATAAAAGTGAACACTCCACTCCTAGACACTTTTCTTTTTTTTAAAGACGTTGCAACACGCTTTCAATGTGCGAGAAAAAGTCTTTTTAGACACATTCAGGTCTCATGTTGAGCGAGTTTTTGCAGCACAATATCCAAGGGAAGACTAGACCCTACTGGCAGCCTCCATCAGGAGGACCAACCCCCCCATCTTCTCCCTCATGCCCCGCCTCCCCCTCTCCCCAACAGGAGGACCATCTCCCCCCTACACCTTCTCCCACACGCCCCGCCCCCTCCCCCCATTCGCCATCAGGAGAACCTGGCTGCTCCTTCTGCCACAGTGAACCCCCCCCTCCTCCGACCCCATCCCCCCCAACCCCATCCCCAACACCAGTTGATCTATCCTTCACCAGGTTTTGGGTCCCCTTCTTGGCCTCTTGTAGAGCTCAGTAAACACCTCACGCTGTCTTACTCCTCTCTCTCTCTCTCTCTCTCTCTCTCTCTCTCTCTCTCTCTCTCTCTCTCTCTCTCTCTCTCTCTCTCTCTCTCTCTCTCTCTCTCTCTCTCTATCTCTCTCGCAAGGGTGGGTACAGAATTAGACGCATTCTGACTGTATTTTGCTGTATATGTCTTACAAAACAAATTTTTCCTTGCCACACAACCTGCAAGTTGTGTGTGTGTGTGTAGGAGAGAGAGAGAGAGAGAGAGAGAGAGAGAGAGAGAGAGATGTAGTAAAGACAATAGAGGAAAAATAGATCGATTAGAAAGGTGGAGTTCAAGAGCCAATAGCTCGATTCTGCAGACACAAAATAGAAAAAAAACTCTCACACAAACACACACACACATTCCCCACGAAGCAGCTGTCTGACTCCCAGTTACCTATTTAATGTTAGGTGAATTGAGGCATGAGGTGAAGGGGAAATGCAGTCAAATTGATTCCCCCTCTCTTCTTAAAACACACATTCTGTCCACGTTAACTGCTGTACTGCCCAATCCCCTCAACACGACCCAAACACACCAACCATTCCTTTGTCGGGCGAACACGACTCAAAATTTTACATACCAAACACGTACACACCTCCAATATTGATTGAAGGAACCACGGACGGACGGACGAACACACACACACACACACACACACACACACACACACAAGCAGGTCCTCCGCCACAGCTACCGCTTCTCACAAGGACCAGACCTCCTCCCAGGTGATATCAAGATATCAAGCACAGCCTTCTCTGGAACTGGGAGTAATCAGCTTAATTCTTGGGCTGTTCCCTCCTCTCTCACTTGTCATCTCCGTCTATTGTTCTCTCTCTCTCTCTCTCTCTCTCTCTCTCTCTCTCTCTCTCTCTCTCTCTCTCTCTCTCTCTCTCTCTCTCTCTCTCTCTCTCTCTCTCTCTCTCTCTCTCTCTTCCCTTCCCTTTTACTTCTATCTCCTCTTTTCCATTTTGTCTCTTATTTTTGCTTCTGTTTCTTCCTTTCCATTCGGTGTCTCTCCCTTTCCCTTCTCTCTTGGCTTTGTTTCTGTGTGTCTTTTTCTCTTTTGTCTCTTTCTGTTCTGTTCCTTTTCTTTTTCTCTCTTTGCTTTCTGTCTAATTTCCCTTTTCTCTCTCTCTTTCCCTTCTGCTTTTCTCTTTCTCTTCTGCCATTTTCCCTTCTCGTTTCTTTTTGGTTCAGGCCCCCGGTTCAGGCAGCTGGTCCCCGGTTCAGGCAGCTGGCCCCCGGTCCAGGCAGCTGGCCCCCGGTTCAGGCAGCTGGCCCCCGGTTCAGGCAGCTGGTCCCCGGTTCAGGCAGCTGGCCCCCGATTCAGGCAGCTGGTCCCCGGTTCAGGCAGCTGGCCCCCGGTTCAGGCAGCTGGTCCCCGGTTCAGGCAGCTGGTCCCCCGGTTCAGGCAGCTGGTCCCCCGGTTCAGGCAGCTGGTCCCCGGTTCAGGCAGCTGGTCCCCCGGTTCAGGCAGCTGGTCCCCCGGTTCAGGCAGCTGGCCCCCGGTTCAGGCAGCTGGTCCCCCGGTTCAGACAGCAGGCTCCCCGGTTCAGGCAGCAGGCCCCCCCCCCCGGGTTCAGGCAGCAGGACCCCGGTTCAGGCAGCAGGACCCCGGTTCAGGCAGCAGGCCCCCCCCCCGGGTTCAGGCAGCAGGACCCCGGGTTCAGGCAGCTGGTCCCCGGTTCAGGCAGCTGGTCCCCGGTTCAGGCAGCAGGCCCCCCCCTCCCGGTTCAGGCAGCAGGCCCCCCCCCGGGTTCAGGCAGCAGGCCCCCCCCCCGGGTTCAGGCAGCAGGCCCCCCCCCCGGTTCAGGCAGCAGGCCCCCCCCCCCGGGTTCAGGCAGCTGGTCCCCGGTTCAGGCAGCAGGCCCCCCCCCGGTTCAGGCAGCTGGTCCCCGGTTCAGGCAGCAGCCCCCCCCCCGGGTTCAGGCAGCTGGTCCCCGGTTCAGGCAGCAGGCCCCCCCCCCCGGGTTCAGGCAGCTGGTCCCCGGTTCAGGCAGCAGGCCCCCCCCCGGGTTCAGGCAGCAGGACCCCGGTTCAGGCAGCAGGCCCCCCCCCCCGGGTTCAGGCAGCAGGCCCCCCCCCCGGGTTCAGGCAGCAGGACCCCGGTTCAGGCAGCAGGCCCCCCCCCCCGGGTTCAGGCAGCAGGCCCCCCCCCCGGGTTCAGGCAGCAGGACCCCGGTTCAGGCAGCAGGCCCCCCCCCGGGTTCAGGCAGCAGGACCCCGGGTTCAGGCAGCTGGTCCCCGGTTCAGGCAGCTGGTCCCCGGTTCAGGCAGCTGGTCCCCGGTTCAGGCAGCTGGTCCCCCGGTTCAGGCAGCAGGCCCCCCAGTTCAGGCAGCTGGCCTCCGGTTCAGACAGTTGGTCCCCGGTTCATTTGTGGCTGACATAAGTGAACATATACATGTACATATATACATTCAATCCTTTACACAAATACATATACACATCGATAATCTTTTTATATGGCAAGTGATTCAACAAGAGGTTCACAACAGTCACTATACAAGGCACTTTAGTAACTGTGTGACTCACCATATATGTAGTCTTGCTCCACACCCACCCCAGTTGGGCGGCAGCTTTACAGTCATGTGCTCCACACCCACCCAACTGGGCGGCAGCTTTACAGTCATGTGCTCCACACCCACCCAACTGGACGGCAGCTTTACAGTCATGTGCTCCACACCCACCCAACTGGGCGGCAGCTTTACAGTCATGTGCTCCACACCCACCCAACTGGGCGGCAGCTTTACAGTCATGTGCTCCACACCCACCCAACTGGGCGGCAGCTTTACAGTCATGTACTCCACACCCACTCAACTGGGCGGCAGCTTTACAGTCACGTGCTCCACACCCACCTAACTGGGTGTAGCTTTACAGTCATGTGCTCCACACCCACCCAACTGGGCGGCAGCTTTACAGTCACGTGCTCCACACCCACCCAACTGGGCGGTAGCTTTACAGTCATGTGCTCCACACCCACCCAACTGGGCGGCAGCTTTACAGTCATGTGTTCCACACCCACCCAACTGGGCGGCAGCTTTACAGTCATGTGCTCCACACCCACCCAACTGGGCGGCAGCTTTACAGTCATGTGCTCCACACCAACCCAACCCAACTGGGCGGCAGCTTTACAGTCATGTGCTCCACACCCACCCAACTGGGCGGCAGCTTTACAGTCATGTGCTCCACACCTACCCAACTGGGCGGCAGCTTTACAGTCATGTGCATGCATTACCTACAATAAGCAAATTTTGGATACTTCGCTAAGATTTCGGGCAGCACATCATTATGAATGAAGTACTTACACATTTCTTGGACACCATTGGTGGTGTTATCTCTGAATTCCACGATTTTTTCACATTCCATTATATAATGACGCAAAGTATGCGAATAGTTCTGCTGACAGAGTTTACATTTAGTCAAATCTACATCAGCAGATGTTACAAACTCCCAGAGGTACTTGTAGCCGAGCCTAAGCCTAGCAGTGGTAACATCTAGAAGTCTGCTAACATTATTGGATGACCCATAGACGTGCGGTACTTCCTGCATAATAGAATGATGATAGATGGAGGAACTGGTGTGAATTTCACTTTGCTTCAAGTCTACGAGATTTAGTTGATGTTCCCGGAATATTACTGCCCGGAAGATATGAATATTAGGCGGAAGGAGAGTTCTTTTGTAGAGATGCAGAAGTAGCAAAGACTACCATGATAATGGGAAATAAAAAGAACTGAGAGATTTCTCAGTTTCTCAGCTGTGACAAGGAAGAAGTAAGTGAGAGGTATACAAGGTGATGCAGAGAAATGATTGATTTCTTCAGATTTAAAGTTGTGCAATGAAGAGGTTGGTAGGGCTAAGAGGTTTATACAATGATGCTGTGAAGGGAGATGCATTGCTGAGAGGTTTCTAGTGAGGCAGATAACAGAGATGCATACCCGAGAGGACTCGATGCTTCTTGTGAAAAGAGATACATAAGTGAGAGGCTTCTAGTAGTGCGGTGCGGCAGGAGTGAGTGAAAGGAGCAGAAATATCCTCACGCTTGTCCATGCAGCTTGCTGGAGCTTGGTGTAAAGCTTTCGTGGTGAGCTGGAGGAGACCAAATATGCACGCAAATCTTCTATGTGTTTCGTATGAATACATTCACATACAGTGGTCTCACTCACTCTCACACACACACTCCCATACGCTCACTCACTCTCACTCATTTACTCAATCACTTACACACACACACAGTATGGGGCTGGTAGCTAAGTGGACAGCGCTGTAAACTCGTGGAACTAGGGACCGAGGTTCGATCCCCGCAGCCGGCGGAAACAAATGGGAAGAGTTTCCTTCACCCTGACGTACCTGTTCATCTAGCAGTAAATAGGTACCTGGGGGTTAGACAGCTGCTACGGGCTGCTTCCAGGGGGTGTGTAACAAAAAAGGTCTGATCGAGGACCGGGCCGCGGGAACGCTAAGCCCCGAAATGATCTTAAAATAGCCTCAAGAAGATAAAGTTTAACTCGAGTAAATGTAAAGATATAAACATTTATATTAGAGAGCAGGAGACTGGACACAAGGTGCCAAGTGGGGAATGAATTCCTTCAAGAGTCACGAAGAGAATCAACCTAGGGAAAGGTTGAGGTCATTTCAGACCTGTACCCGACGACCACATCAAAAGGATATCATCAGCGGCATATGCTAAGATGGCCAACATTAGAACTACCTTTAGAAACTTGTGTATGGATTAATTCCTAACCTTGATCAGTCCAGCAACCAGGAGGCCTGGTCGACGACCGGGCCGCGGGGACGCTAAGCCCCGGAAGCACCTCAAGGTAACCTCAAGGTCAAGGTAACCTTATACACCACATAGGTCAGACCAATCCTGAAGGATGCAGCTCCAGCCTGGAGTCCATATCTAGTTAATCACAGGATTAAGTTAGAGAATGTTCAGAAGTTGAGATGTATGTTTGACAAGGAAAGGCAACTGGAATTAAACCTTCACGTCGCTGGAAGACAGAAGAGTCAAGACTGGAATTAAACCTTCACGTCGCTGGAAGACAGAAGAGTCAAGACTGGAATTAAACCTTCACGTCGCTGGAAGACAGAAGAGTCAAGACTGGAATTAAACCTTCACGTCGCTGGAAGACAGAAGAGTCAAGACTGGAATTAAACCTTCACGTCGCTGGAAGACAGAAGAGTCAAGACTGGAATTAAACCTTCACGTCGCTGGAAGACAGAAGAGTCAAGACTGGAATTAAACCTTCACGTCGCTGGAAGACAGAAGAGTCAAGACTGGAATTAAACCTTCACGTCGCTGGAAGACAGAAGAGTCAAGACTGGAATTAAACCTTCACGTCGCTGGAAGACAGAAGAGTCAAGACTGGAATTAAACCTTCACGTCGCTGGAAGACAGAAGAGTCAAGACTGGAATTAAACCTTCACGTCGCTGGAAGACAGAAGAGTCAAGACTGGAATTAAACCTTCACGTCGCTGGAAGACAGAAGAGTCAAGACTGGAATTAAACCTTCACGTCGCTGGAAGACAGAAGAGTCAAGACTGGAATTAAACCTTCACGTCGCTGGAAGACAGAAGAGTCAAGACTGGAATTAAACCTTCACGTCGCTGGAAGACAGAAGAGTCAAGACTGGAATTAAACCTTCACGTCGCTGGAAGACAGAAGAGTCAAGACTGGAATTAAACCTTCACGTCGCTGGAAGACAGAAGAGTCAAGACTGGAATTAAACCTTCACGTCGCTGGAAGACAGAAGAGTCAAGACTGGAATTAAACCTTCACGTCGCTGGAAGACAGAAGAGTCAAGACTGGAATTAAACCTTCACGTCGCTGGAAGACAGAAGAGTCAAGACTGGAATTAAACCTTCACGTCGCTGGAAGACAGAAGAGTCAAGACTGGAATTAAACCTTCACGTCGCTGGAAGACAGAAGAGTCAAGACTGGAATTAAACCTTCACGTCGCTGGAAGACAGAAGAGTCAAGACTGGAATTAAACCTTCACGTCGCTGGAAGACAGAAGAGTCAAGACTGGAATTAAACCTTCACGTCGCTGGAAGACAGAAGAGTCAAGAGAGAGATGATCACCACCGAAGACAGAAGAGTCAAGAGAGAGATGATCACCACCGAAGACAGAAGAGTCAAGAGAGAGATGATCACCACCGAAGACAGAAGAGTCAAGAGAGAGATGATCACCACCGAAGACAGAAGAGTCAAGAGAGAGATGATCACCACCGAAGACAGAAGAGTCAAGAGAGAGATGATCACCACCGAAGACAGAAGAGTCAAGAGAGAGATGATCACCACCGAAGACAGAAGAGTCAAGAGAGAGATGATCACCACCGAAGACAGAAGAGTCAAGAGAGAGATGATCACCACCTACACAGTTCTCAGAGGAATGGACAGTGTAGATGTTGAGTGGGGTTGAGATAGATAAAGATCACTATTTACCATAGATGGTACACAAGAAAGGTGGCAATAGGCGGAAACTGACTACCCAAATGAGCCAAAGAGACATTCAAAGAATTTCTTCGGTGTCAGTAAGTTTCATTTCACTGACAGCGTCACTGTCATTTCACAAGTGAAATGAACTAGGAAGTGATGTGGTGGAGGCAGACTCCATACACAGCTTCATATGTAGGTACGATAGAGCCCAATAGCCTCGAGAACCTGTACACCTGTAGTAGTTTCAAAGCGTTGTATGACAAAGAGTACTGGGAAGACGGGACACCACGAGTGTTGCTCTCATCCTGTAACTACTCTTAGGTAATTACCAGTTGATTGACGGTTGAGAGGCGGGACGAAAGAGCCGAAGCTCAACCCCCGCAAGCACAACTATGTGAGTATAACTTTGTAAGCACACGGACGGGCTACCAGACAGGTAAGGGAACTATCAGGAGAAAACGCCAAGCCACCACGACTATATAGCACTGAGAAAGGGTCAGGATAAGGATTTGGGATGGGACGGAGGGGGGGGGGAAGGAAGGAATGACGCCCAACCACTTCGACGGTCGGCGATTAAACACGGACTTGCATGACGCTCTACCGTCGCTCTACCGTCCAAACCCAAGTACCAGACAGGTAAACGGAAAGTTGGACTGGGACAGGGGAAGAGGAAGGATGTCCTTGACCACACATTAAGGGTGTGGCGAGGCCCCAGTGAGGCAGTCAGGTCAACCTCCCCACACACACACACACACACACACACACACACACACACACACACACACACACACACACACTGTTCTCCCACTCTCCGGTGTCTCTCAATATTTTGTGTGGGGTCTTGACGCCTCCAAAGGTCACTTAAGGGGGGTTACTTCAAGGCGAATAAGGAAGAGGCAGAGAAGAAAAGATTAAAGGTGAAAAAGGGACAGATAGATGAGAGAGAAGCAAAAATAATCTAATTACAAAAGAGCACAAAACGCAAACATTGACTGAGATAAAACTTAAGTTGAGAGTAGACTTTACATTGATGAAAATTGAGGGATTAAAACATTTTAACATTAACACTACCTAAACATTTATAAAAAACAAAAATTTGTCCTTAACAACAGCACCATGAAATTTTGGCCAAAAAACAGGTGCGCAGTGCAAGGGTTAAGCACATCAAACAGAATGTTTTTGCGTTACTAGTTAAGTACGTGGAGTTACGATTTTCTGAATTTTTACTCGACTCTATGCTAAGTAATTTTGTGTGTTTAATAGTCGTAGATTTCATACACTTTCTTCTGATGTCGTTTGCTCCTGTGACGATTAGTTTGGTTCCAATTGCTATCTACGATTTCCTCCTGTGAAAAAAAAATTCGCTTGTGCAGTTGGTCTATATGGGATTCGAAATTGTTTTTTTTATCATGCATACCATAGGGTAGGCCTTTAAAATAGCTCAGCCATTTAATGATTGAAGTCCACTAGACGGTGCACCCTTGTGACGTCAGAAGTTGTTTACGTTTGTCAAATACGTCTGTTTGTGTGAGTAGAGGAGATGTTGAGGTGAGTGTGAGTAGAGGGGGAATAAGGAGATGTGCGCAAGTAGTGTAAATGGGGACATGTGAGCGACTCGACGGGATTGGGACGTGTGTGTGAGGACACGGTGCCACGTGAAGGCATAGAGGGGACAGGAAGATATGCATGAGCTGAGGGGAGAGGGACATGGGCACAGGTAGAACGACTATCTCCTTCTTCTTCTTGAAGTTATCTTGAGATGACTTCGGAGTTTAGCGTCCCCTCGGCCCGGTCCTCTACCAGGCCTCCTTTTTTGTTACATACACCCAGGAAGCAGCCCGTAGCAGCTGCCTAATTCCCAGGTACCTATTTACTGCTCAGTGAACAGGGGGCATCAGGGTGAAATAAACTCTGTTTATTTGTTTCCGCCTCTGCCGGGGATCAAACCCCGGACTACGAATGCCAAGCGCTGTCCACTCAGCCATCAGGCCCCCCAGGACTGTTACAAACGCTTTCTTTATTTTGCATTACTCTCTAAGCTAGTTTAGTCCTTAGACCTCATTTAGACCAGACCTTAGACCTCCTTAGACCACATCTACACCAGGAAAAAGGCCACTCTTGCTGACCTGGATCAGCTTAAATGCCTGATTAGAAAACTTGATAATATTCAAATTTTCAACTGATGCAATTGTCTGCATTAATCCTCAGTGAAATTTGCATCAGAACAGTCTCAATTACTTTATTAAATCTGTCACGTCAGTGCTCGTTAGGACGGAGGAAAGTAGTTTCACTTATAAGACATGAAGAAGACTGACGTCTGACTTGAATGATGACATCAAGATATTTCAAATTAAATATATATTTTTTGTATTACCTAATGAAAGATACAGGGCGCCCCAGAAGGGTGTCCCAGAGATACAGGGTGCCCCAGAAGGGTGTCCCAGCAACACCGAGGGCCCCAGCAGCACCGAGGGCCCCAGCAACACCGAGGGGCCCCAGCAGCACCGAGGGGCCCCAGCAGCACCGAGGGCCCCAGCAGCACCGAGGGCCCCAGCAACACCAAGGGCCCCAGCAACACCGAGGGGCCCCAGCAGCACCGAGGGCCCCAGCAGCACCGAGGGCCCCAGCAACACCGAGGGCCCCAGCAACACCGAGGGCCCCAGCAACACCGAGGGCCCCAGCAGCACCGAGGGCCCCAGCAGCACCGAGGGCCCCAGCAGCACCGAGGGCCCCAGCAACACCGAGGGGCCCCAGCAACACCGAGGGGCCCCAGCAACACCGAGGGCCCCAGCAACACCGAGGGCCCCAGCAGCACCGAGGGCCCCAGCAGCACCGAGGGCCCCAGCAACACCGAGGGGCCCCAGCAACACCGAGGGGCCCCAGCAACACCGAGGGGCCCCAGCAACACCGAGGGCCCCAGCAACACCGAGGGCCCCAGCAGCACCAAGGGGCCCCAGCAACACCGAGGGGCCCCAGCAACACCGAGGGCCCCAGCAGCACCGAGGGCCCCAGCAGCACCGAGGGGCCCAGCAGCACTGAGGGCCCCAGCAACACCGAGGGGCCCCAGCAGCACCGAGGGCCCCAGCAACACCGAGGGGCCCCAGCAACACCGAGGGCCCCAGCAACACCGAGGGCCCCAGCAGCACCAAGGGGCCCCAGCAACACCGAGGGGCCCCAGCAACACCGAGGGCCCCAGCAGCACCGAGGGCCCCAGCAGCACCGAGGGCCCCAGCAGCACCGAGGGGCCCAGCAGCACTGAGGGCCCCAGCAACACCGAGGGGCCCCAGCAACACCGAGGGCCCCAGCAACACCGAGGGCCCCAGCAGCACCGAGGGGCCCCAGCAACACCGAGGGGCCCCAGCAACACCGAGGGGCCCCAGCAGCGCCGAGGGGCCCCAGCAGCACCGAGGGGCCCCAGCAGCATCGAGGACCCCAGCAGCACCGAGGGCCCCAGCAGCACCGAGGGGCCCCAGCAACACCGAGGGGCCCCAGCAACACCGAGGGCCCCCAGCAGCACCGAGGGGCCCCAGCAACACCGAGGGGCCCCAGCAACACCGAGGGCCCCGAGCAGCACCGAGGGGCCCCAGCAGCACTGAGGACCCCAGCAGCACCGAGGACCCCAGCAGCACCGAGGGGCCCCAGCAGCACCGAGGGCCCCAGCAACACCGAGGGCCCCCAGCAGCACCGAGGGCCCCCGCAGCAGGACAGCGGTGGAGGAAGCACTGAGCCTCGTGACAGACATGCTGGACGTCGCCTACACTGCCTCCTCTCCTATATTCAATAAAGTAATTGTGGTCCTTGACCTGCAGGAAAATGGACCAAATTTCCTATGCAGATTTGATAACAAATTAACTTAGAGGAGGTAACCTTCAGGTGAGAGTGAGGAAGAGTAGGTTGTGAAGGAGGAGGGAAGGAGAGAGGGAAGGGAAGATAACATTGAGGGAATGTAGCATAGAGGGAAAGAGAAGAAGAAATAGCTTGATGGAAGAGAGTCATGGCTTGGCTAAACAGGCCTGGTTTAAAAACAATTGGGCGCACTACTTCTGTTATCTTGAATGGTATATAAAAGGGGTTTATAAGGAGTTGGATTCAACTTATGGTCGTCTGCTTTGTCGAAGCAAGACAGGAATGATGGTTGTGGGGAGGACTGTCGTGTTGGCGAATGTTGTGCGGGGGGGGGGGGGGGTTGTGTTCATACTTACTGGCACAGATAGGTAAGTACACACACACACACACACACACACACACACACACACACACACACACACACACACACACACACACACACACACACACAAATAGCTGTGCCGGACCATGCGTTACTGTAACTCACCATAGCAACCCTCCCCCCACCCCCCCCCCCCCACGTCCCCCGTCCTCCCAACCATTCCCCACTTCCCCGCCCCCTCATTCCCCCCCCCCCCGTCCCCTTCTCCTCCCCACCATTCCCCCCCCCCTCCCCGTCTCCTCGTTCTCCCCACCATCTCCTCACTCCCCATCCCCTCATCCTCCCCACCATTCCCTTACATGAAAAACACAGTTAAAAAAAAAACATACTCTTACCTGTCACAGGTTTGACATCTATATAGTAGGTATATAAAAACACGCGTATTCGACAACCCATCCTCGTCTCAAGTCCATTACATCCAGCGGTCGACCCCACAGACGCATTCATAACTTTTACATGCTGTTCATTCAAAACGGGAATTTTCTCAAATATAAAATAATATTATAATAGCATATTGTGCATATATAGGCATAGGTTAGGTTAGGTGTTTAGGTTCTTTTGGCGATTATTTGCATTTGTAGTACGTGGGTGAAGCATTTACAGCGTTGTGGTTCGAATAACATTCTCCAGTGAAGCACTTGTTCCGGAAGTGTTCGAACGAAATCAGTCGAGTCGTGTGTAAATTGTTTTTCATTCATAAACAGGGGGTTTGGCGGGTGCATGGAATAACTTTTGGGTCTTTGTTTGGAAAACGGGCTGGTATTTGAATGCAAAGATGTGCCAAAATTTCAAAGCAACTGGTGAAGAAGTTTCGGAGATCTCCCTCACATGAAAAACACACAGTATGTGTTGCTTGTATGTCCAACAGATGATGCTGTTTAAAAAAAATGTTTTAAACAGCTGTTTTAAAAATGACATTTGTAAACATAAATCTAGTATGTACACACTATTATGTATTTGGAATAATATAATTTTACAGTTTTTCCACAGTTTTAGACCATAATAAAAACACACGTGTATTCGAATGGAGCATTGTGTCAAAATTTTAAAGCAGTCGGTGAAGAACTTTCGGAAATTAGCGAATTTGAACAAAACGAACATTTACATTTTTATTTATATAGATATATATGTCATTGACTGTGACCGAAAGAGTATGATTAATGATTTTACCACGAATCAAATTTAACAATATTTCTAATGTTTTTCTTCACTGTCGAGGGAAGTTGAAAAATTTACTCTCAAAGTTCATTTTCACAATTAATTATGGTCTGACGCCTAGGGAAGCGTTTCACAAGGCACTCCTTACATTTTCAAAGACAGATTTACCATGCTTTTGCAAAGGGTTATATTTGCTTGGTGTGAGGTGGTACAAGACGTGATTGAGATGAACTGGATGAAACATAATGAATAATAATAGACTATTACATCCATGAACATAAGCAGCTTATGTTCTTGCTTCTACTGTCTCTGTGTTGGCTCGAGGTCTTGAAGTGGGTAGAATGTGATTATGTGTTAACTGGTTGTTGATTGCTGGTCTTGACTTTTTAATGTGTAGGGCCTCGCTGATGTCGAGTCTTCTGTTGAAGTTAACTGAAGACTGGACATGGTCATGTGGTCAGGGAACTGGACTTGTAAGTGGTTTTATTGCTCCTGGCAGTCTAAAATTCGAACCTTTCATGGTAAGGAGTCTTTGTGATATTTATTTATATATATATATTATATATATATATAATATATATATATATATATAATATATATATATATATTTATATATATGTCGTACCTAGTAGCCAGAACGCGCTTTTCAGCCTACTATGCAAGGCCCGATTTGCCTAATAAGCCAAGTTTTCCTGAATTACTATATTTTCTCAATTTTTTTTCTTATGAAATGATATAGCTACCCATTTCGTAATGTATGAGGTCAATTTTTTTTTTATTAGAGTTAAAATTAACTTAGATATATGACCAAACCTAACCAACCCTACCTAACCTAACCTAACCTATCTTTATAGGTTAGGTTAGGTAGCCGAAAAAGTTAGGTTAGGTTAGGTAGGTTAGGTAGTCGAAAAACAATTAATTCATGAAAACTTGGCTTATAAGGCAAATCGGGCCTTGCATAGTAGGCAGAGAAGTGCGTTCTGGCTACTAGGTACGACATATATTATATATATATATATATATGATAATGGGAGTGAGGTCTTGCTCCCTGCCGCGCTAGCCTTGCTGTACATGTTATAAGGCAACTATTCTGACATTCGCATTGGCTCTCGAATTTGGCCTGAAACTTGTAGATGGAGGAGGCTTCCACAGCTTCTTCTTTCAGTACATTCTACTTGTTGGCAACCTGGCAATGCGTATGAGTAATTGTTTACATTTGTTCAACACATTTGTATTTCCATCTCCTGTCTGTCCACTCTGGTTGTACTCTTTCAATTAAAAGAGTCTGTCTTTGTCACCTTGTTCCTTTCCAGTATTGTCTTCAAGTCTTGATCAAATGGTTTGAAGTTTTAGACCATAAGAAGAACTGTTGTTTTTCTCATCAAATTGTTATAGATTTTGGTTGCTCTTAGCTTTTGCCACAATGTCATTTTCATATTGAACGCCGACCTGCATGAACCGAGACCTTCGCTCTACTGTCTAGCCCAAGTGGTTGGGTTTAGTTGAGTGTTCTCCTCTGTCTGTTCCTCCTTGAGTGGTGTAAACGGTTCTTATAGCACCGCTGGGAAATATAGCGGTATATATTTCCGCTATATATAGCTGATATATTGACCAGACCACACACTAAAAGTTGAAGGGACGACGACGTTTCGGTCCGTCATGGACCATTCTCAAGTCGATTGTGTCTCAATCGTGATCTCAATTGTGACCATTCTCAAGTCGACAATCGACTTGAGAATGGTCCAGGACGGACCGAAACGTCGTCGTCCCTTCAACTTTTAGTGTGTGGTCTGGTCAACATACTTCAGCCCCGTTATTGTGACTCATCGCCTGCATATAGCTGATATATATATTTCCCTTTATCACATTTGCTGTCTTCGCTTCCGTCTCGCTCTCTCTCTCTTCCTCTCCCTTTCCCTCCAAACAGGACCAAGCAGCAAGCAAGAAGCACACTCAACACAGGACCAAGCAGCAAGCAAGAAGCACACTCAACACAGGACCCAGGACCAAGCAGCAAGCAAGAAGCACACTCAACACAGGACCCAGCAGCAAGCAAGAAACACTAAAAACGCAATGTGGAACATGGAAAACTGTGTCGTGCAACACACGCAAAACTAACATCAGGGAGACTCGCGCAGAGAAGAGAACACGCAATGTAGGTGCGTGTGCGTGTGCTCACCAAGTTGTGCTTGCGAGAGTTGAGTTTTGGCTCTTTGGTCCCCGCCTCTCAACCGTCAATCAACTGGTGTACAGATTCCTGAGCCTACTGGGCTTTATCATATCTACATTTGAAACTGTGTATGGAGTCATCCTCCACCACATCACTGCCTAATGCATT
>NC_091235.1:6124114-6134114 GCF_040958095.1 Procambarus clarkii
CAGCACAGTAACCGAACCAGGCAATGTGATGTAGTCATTGCGCGAATTCGCCTTGGCTATAGACACATCTGGCAGGTTAGTGAGGCTGAGCCACTACCAGAATACTCAGATTGTAAACTGTGAAACTGTGATTGTAAAATATCGTGGAGAGGAGGGGACCTGCTGCTTGGGTAACAGCTTCTCCCCCCCCCCCTTCCCTGTATCAACCTACCCTGGCTTTGCGCCCTGGAGAGGCCAGTCAGCAAGGCGTACAGCTCGCCTGCTTTCATACCTCTCACTGTATTTCCCACTTCTATACTTCCCTTCACCTATGCCTCTCCTTCCTCTTTACTTCCCCCCCCCCCCCCAAAAAAAAAAAGAGGCCACTCCAGACCGACAACCAGAGCGCAACTCCATAGTCTCCTGAGACTGATGAATGCCGACTACTTTTCATAGTTTAATATATAGTTTATAGTAATATAAATATATAATATTTTCATAGTTTTCATAGTTTCACTACTTTTGATGTGTGTCTATGTATATATTAACACGTTGTACTGAATGGGGTGAGAATAGCTTGAGCTACCTCATCCCTTTGTGTGTATTTTACCTCAATAAACTTGTCTCAATTTCAATATCATAGTTTCACAGAACTCGGAGGTTCTTTCACATGCTGTGACTTTCGTTTGTATTTGGAAGAAACACTCGACAAAGGCAACACAAATGGTGTGCGGAGCTGGAAACTGTTCTGTCGATTCTTTATTTCAGTGATCTTATTCGTAAACTTTTTCCCGAACTATGACGTGACTGGACATTCCGGCTACTGCAACATGGCTTCCACGGCTGTGATTGGCTTCATTTACACCATCTTCTGTTTTCTTGAGAACTGTTAACTACTTCCTGATCCCTGTACAGTTTCTCCTTACAAATAATGCATAAATCTTCAGAGGTCTGTTTTCTTAGACGAGGACTTTCCAGTGTGAAATTCCGAAAAAAACAGGAAAGATTCAACCCGTCCTCGACTCAAGTCCATTCCACCCATCGATCGACCCCACCGACGCATTAATTTTTACATGTTGTTCATTCAAAACGGGAATTTTCTCAAATAGAAATTAATATTATAATAGCATATTGTGCATATATAAGCATAGGTTAAGTTAGATCTTTAGATTCTGTCGGCGATTATTTGTATTTGTAGTACGTGGGTGAAGCATTTACAGCGTTGTGGTTCAAACAAAATTCTTCAGTGAAGCACTGACCGTGGCGGCGCCCGCACACGCCCGCTGCCCACTGTGGCCGCGGCAGAAGTCACGTACAGCGCCCTGCTGCTCTCACTCTAAATACTCCAAGTATTCTAGGGACATGGTGCAGGCTCACCCACCCGGAGTTACCCACTACTTCACTTGGGAGACGCAGAGATACTGCTCTGTGCTGTGTGTGTGTGTGTGTGTATATATATATATATATATATATATATATATATATATATATATATATATATATATATATATATATATATATATATACACATATATAATAATATATGGTAAGATTAATGCTTCTAACACGAATCTTCTCAATATTCCTTACGTTTTTCTTCACTGTCGAGGGTAATTGAAAAATTAACTCTCAAATTCATTTTCAGATTTTATTTATGGTCTGACGCCTAGAAGCGTTTCACAAGAGACTTCTTACATTTTCAAAGACAAATTTTACATACTCTGTTTCATGTTTATATTCGTTTTTGGGAGAGGTGATATGACACATGATTTTGGGTGTGGTAACAGAACACAAATCAACGGGTAAAGATAATTTTACATACTCAGAACATGAATCAATGGGTACATTGCGTATTTTCTCTTCTTGCTTCTGTGTTGGTTCGAGGTCTTGAAGTGGGTCGAATGTAATTATGTGTTAATTGGCTGTTGATTGCTGGTGTTGACTTTTTGATGTGTAGGGCCTCGCTGATGTCAAGTCTCCTGTTGTCGCTGTATCTGTCGATATTTTCTGTGTTGCTTGTTAAGATTTATCTGGTGATGGTCTGGTTGTGTGAGGAGATTATATGTTCCTTGATGGAGCCCTGTTGCTTGCGTTGTTTTGCCTATGTACTATGAACAACAAGAAACGTTGTTGTCTTGCCTATGTACTGAGATCTTTGGGGCTGACAGTCCCCAAGTGGGCATGTGAAGGCATAGACGACGTTGGTTTCTTTCAAGGCGTTCTGTTTGGTGTCTGGAGAGTTCTTCATGAGTAGGTAGGCTGTTTTCTTCTTTTTGTAGTAAATTATCAATTGTATCTTCTGATTTTTGTCTGAGGGGATAACGTTCCTATTAATAATATCTTTCAGGACACTTAACTCCGTTTTATGAGCCGTCGAAAAGAAGTTCCTGTAAAACAGTCTAATAGGGAGTACAAGTGTTGTGTTAGTTGACTCTTCAGAGGTTGCATGGCGTTTCACCTTTCTTTTAATGACGTCTTCAACATAACCGTTAGAGAAGCCATTGTTGACTAGGACCTGCCTTACTCTACAGAGTTCTTGTCAACCTGCTTCCAACTAGAGCTGTGAGTGAGAGCCCGATCGACGTAAGTGTTGACAGCACTCGTCTTGTACCTGTCTGGGCAGACACTATTGGCATTAAGGCACATTCCTATGTTCGTTTCCTTAATGTAAACTGCAGTGTGGAAGCCACCATTCCTTTCCGTGACTGTTACATCTAGAAAGGGCAGCTTCCCATCACTCTCCATCTCGTAAGTGAAACTTAACATCGAATTTTGCTCGAATGCCTCCTTCAGCTGCTGCAGACGTCTGACATCAGGTACCTGCATAAAAATGTCTTCAACGTACCTGCAGTATTTGGGATGTTTCAATTCCATGTCAACTAAGACCCTCTGCTCGATGGTGCCCATGTAGAAGTTCGCAAACAGGACACCTAGGGGGAGAACCCATGGCGACCCCATCTACTTGCTTATACATGTGCCCATCAGGACTCGAGAAGGGTGCCTCTTTAGTGCGGGCTTCAAGTATCTTCCTCGGTATGCTCTTTGGAATGTCTAGATGGGTGCAAGCCGGATCACGATACACTCTGTCCATCATCATCCTGATTGTTTTGTCCTCAGGTACGTTGGTGAACAGCGACTCCACATCCAGAGAGGCTCTTATCCCTAAGGCCCGTGCTCCCCGCAGTAGGTCAACGAATTTCTTTGGAGACTTCATGCTAAAAGCACAAGGCACATAAGGAGTCATCAGGTAGTTGAGTCACTTAGCCAGTCTGTACGTGGGTGTGGGTATCTGGCTGATGATTGGCCGAAGTGGGTTTCCAGGCTTGTGGGTCTTGACCTTCCCATATGCGTAACTAGGTTTGTATTCCCCGATAACCTTTGGCAGGTGGAGTCCGGATTTCTTGGTTTTGACAGTTTCAATCAATCTGTTTACCTTCGTTTTCAATTTGGCTGTAGTGTCCCTCGTTACCCTTTGGAATTTAGTTTGGTTGGAGAGGATGAGGTTCATTTCTGCCAGATATTCGTCATCTTTAAGAATAACGTATATTGGCGACTTGTCACCTCTCCTGACGACTATCTCCTTATTCTCACGAAGGTTCTAAGCTGCCGCTCTGAGCTCTGGGGGACAGTATGGTGCTTCTGTAGTTACCTCGAATCTTTCCTCCTGCAATAAGTTGCGCTTGCAAGGTGGCTTAGAAAACTAAGCTACAAGACACTTGTGGCTTAGTTTCTCACCTAAGCCACAAGTCGAGTAAGTTTCGGAACAAAGTGAACCTCATAAACAGTGTAACTAGTAGTGTCATGAAGTTCAGCAGTAAATAGAGCATCAGAGGCGTGCTATATCATGCAGTGTGTGGCCACTAGAGACGAGGATTGTGCATTAGTTTATCCTTCCCTCTAAGGACTCATGAGTGCCACGTCTGGCACTCATCCCTATCAGCCTGGGTCACTGCTGGAGGGTCACATGTGCCACATCAGACGAGTCCAACACTGGAGACACACCTGTCGCCACACTGCTGGGGGGGTCACATGTGCCACATCAGACGAGTCCAACACTGGAGACACACCTGTCGCCACTCAACACAACCGGAAGCATATTTTGGTTTATTGCGGTGGTCAGGGGTTTAGGATGTGCGTGGCCGGATACTTGGCCCCCTACTGACGCATCACCGTAATTAGCAGTGTGAGTGGCCGTTAGTGCCCATGAGTGCCCATGAGTGGTTATGAGTGGCCATGAACCCCCATGAGGGCCCATGAGTGGCCATCAGTGCCCATGAGTGGCCATCAGTGCCCATGAGTGGCCATCAGTGCCCATGAGTGGCCATCAGTGCCCATGAAGGGTCATGAGTGGCCATGAGTGGCTATGTTTGGCCCTGAGTGCCCATCAGTGCCCATCAGTGCCCATGAGGGGTCATAAGTGGCCATGAGTGCCTATGAGTTCCCATGAGTACCCCATGGTTGGTCATGTTAACTTTCTACTCATGAACTATAACAAATTATTGAGACAAATTGTTGCTCAATAGCTAGAATTAAACTGACTGAAACAAATAATCCACAAAACACAACAAAACCCACAAAAAATAAACAAACTGAAAACGACGAGGTTTCGATCCCTCCTGGAGGCTTATGGAGCCTCGGGATGGGTCATATGCACTCCCAGCTACGTTAGCGGCCCGTCCTCTAAACAAAGACCCAAAAGTCCATTCCATGCACCCGCCAAACCCCCCTGTTGATGAATGAAAAACGATTTACACACACGACTCACAACTGATGACGTCCGAACACTTGCGGAACAAGTGCTTCGCTGACGACTTGTGTTCGAACCACAACGCTGTAAATGCTTCACCCACGTACTACAAATACAAATAATCGCCAACAGAACCTAAACACCTAACCAAACCTATGCCTATATATGCCCAATATACTCATATATTAATTTATATTTGAGAAAAATTTCTATTTTGATTGAACATGTTAAAATGGATGAATACGTCTTTGGGGTCGACCGCTGGATGGAATGGACTTTGCGTGAGGGCGGGTTGACGTTAGTGCGACCTATTCTCTACGTTTATCTTAAGAATAATTTACTTGAATGACGGCGACTTTCACTTCAAGAAAGAGGAATAAATCCTACCTGAACAGCTAAGGTCAGAAGAGAAAAGCAGAAGGCTCTCTACCTACTCAACTATTTCGACTAACATTGATGCAAGTTAAAAAAAAGATGGTTGAATCAATGCATCACGGAAATTTTGGAATTTAAATTTTTAAAATTAGATTGAAACTAATGTAACTGCTATTGCAAGAAGGTAGTCTAGCACGCTCTCAGGATTTCGCAAGCATTAAAATCTACCAAGAAACAACTGAACCTGTGTCAATATTTCATTCAAAATGATCTGCTTCCAGAAATTTTAGCCAAATATCCCCAGTTTGCTAACTGTAGATAGTAACTAAGTGATTGTAACCTATCCACCGCTGCCCACTGGATGGGGGGCGGTGTGCAGGACAAACATACCAATTGTGACACTAGCTCTCCACATATGTCAGTTGCTTAATTTAGAACCTGTACTTGTGGTCGATCTCGAACCCATTGTTGATGTGACGACTTATATTGAATTTTGTAACTAGCTCATCAAGATTGTAACTTGCTTAGCTAAATGAATTGTGGGGTTCAGTCCCTGAGCCCATTATGTGCCTCTGTAACCCTTTCCACTACCGCCCACAACATGGGTATGGGGTGCATAATAAATGAACTAAACTAACTGGCCAATCCACTTATCGAGATCGGTGCTTACTAGTCCGTAGAAGCAATGACCAAATTACACATCAGAAATTACACGACGACGTTTCGGTCCGTCCTGGACCGATATCACGTTGTGTGAGACTGGTCCAGGACGGACCGAAACGTCGTCGTCGCTTCATCTTCTGGTGTGTGGTCTGGTCAACAGGACTAGCATTGAGGTTTTGTACATGTAAATAGCACAAGAGGATGTGCTATTTGCTGAGCACATGTGCTACATGTGTGTCTTCGACTACTGATGTGTGGTTTGGTCGTCAATATCTTAAGGCACGTTATTGTGACTCATCGTCTCCGAAGACACGTCAGCATTACAATGTTTTGCTTCAGTGTCACCAAAGCACCGGAATCTTGACACGGCGATGGGCAGTGTACAAAAAAATAGTGTTTGAGACCACACATTGGAGAACCACAAGGACCAGTGTGTGCGGTTCTTGCCAGCCGCAAGAACCACACCCCTTTACACATATCCTGAACCGCTACACACACACACACACACACACACACACACACACACACACACACACACACACACACACACACACACACACACACACACACACACACACACACAGGTTAGTTACTTAGTTATTAAATGGAATGCACTAGGAAGTGATGTGGTGGAGGCTGACTCCATACACAGTTTCAAATGTAGATATGATAGAGCCCAGTAGGCTCAGGAATCTGTACACCAGTTGATTGACAGTTGAGAGGCGGGACCAAAGAGCCAGAGCTCAACCCCCGCAAGCACAATTAGGTGAGTACACACACACACACACACACACACACACACACACACACACACACACACACACCCACACACACACACCCACACACACACACACACACACACACACACACACACCCACACACACACACACACACACACACACACACACACACACACACACACACACACACACCCACACACACACACACACACACACACACACACACACACCCACACCCACACACACACACACACACACACACACACACACACACACCCACACACACACACACACACACACACACACACACACACACACACACACCCACACACACACACACACACACACACACACACACCCACACACACACACACACACACACACACACACACTCACACACTCTCACTAAGTGTAAAACATTGTCTCAAGCACTGAACTGTTTCCGAGAAGTATCTGTGAATCGACGAGCATCTCACACACTCACGTCTCTCAGAACACAGACGTCCCACACTAGAAATTGCTTAAGAAACCAGCCGACTCATAATTTTGGAGGAAAGATTGGCAGATGCTGTTTAATGCAGACAAAATATACAGCATCCTGGGCATATATAAGCCTCCTCATAAACCGGGCCGCGGGGACGTTGATCCACGGAACCATCACACGGTAGGTAAAAATAGTGAAGTTTACAGATCTCAGCTGGATAGTGTTGAGATTGTGAAATCTGGATGCGAGAAAGATCTGGGAATCTATATTGGTAAGAATCTTAAGTAATAAATCAATGCATACATGCACAGCACAAGATGAATAGGTTACGGGGATTAATTTCTTGGTTTAGAAACACAATAAATAAAAATAGCTTTTGAGTTTATCTTGTTAGGAGCAATTTAGATTACAGACTTTAGAAACACGATAAATTGACTTCATCTTGTTAGGAGCAGTTTAGATTATGTAGTTTAGTTATGGTCTCGTTATGTTATGTTGTTAAACTAACATAAATCCACTTTAACGCGTTCAGAGAAGGATTACACAGTTAATCCCAGGAAATAGGAACCTCCCAAATGAAGAGAGACTGAAAAACATATTCATTACATTCTCTAGTAAGACGAAGGGTAAGAAGGGACATATCATTCAAGTATACAAATGAATGAAAAGGTGTAATAAAATATATGTAAAACCTTTTGTTATTTCCAGTTTTACTTTATTGTAAAATATCTCGATTGAATAACTTTAGATTAAGGAAAGACCTGGGTAAATACTGGTTTGTTGTCTGTTGGGAAATTATGAGTCTGGGTAGGTGCTACCTGGCCCGGGGCGATAGAGGGCTTCTGCAGCTTCCCTTATTCTTATATTGCTGAGAGGTCGTAAGTTATTGCTGAGAGGTCGTAAGTTATTGCTGAGAGGTCGTAAGTTATTGCTGAGAGGTCGTAAGTTATTGCTGAGAGGTCGTAAGTTGTTCTTGTTGCTTTAAGATTCGCTACCCGGAACAAATAGTTCCAAGTAGCACGGGCTATGGTGAGCCCGTAGTCTCTACTTTTACTTAAATAAGTTATTAATACTTGCAACATATGGAGGAAATATAATATTGAAAGGCTGTTCTAAAACATCTAGTTTTGCAGGCTTGCAAGGTTATCACTGACCCCGTGATGTGTCCAAGGCTTGTGAGGTCAACACTTTCAATTTCTTTCTTTATTATGCACCCCATACCCATCCCGTGGGCGGTGGTGTAAATGATTACAGAGGCACATAATCGGCTCAGGAACTGAACCCTCTAGCTCGTTTAGCTAAGCAAATAGCAATCTTTTGACGCTAGTTACACAATTATTAATGTTATATATTCATGTACACATACTCATACATACATGTACATATATATACATATAAATATATGCACATACATATTCAATCACCTACACAAATACACACATCCATAATCTTTTGTATCACAAGTGATTCAAGAAGAGGCTCACAACAGTCACTTTACAAGGCACTTTACATATATGGTGAGTCACACCATAGATGTAAAGTCTTGCTCCACACCCACCCAACTGGGCGGCAGCTTTACAGTCATGTGCTGCACACCCACCCAACTGGGCGGCAGCTTTACAGTCATGTGCTCCACACCCACCCAACTGGGCGGCAGCTTTACAGTCATGTGCTCCACACCCACCCAACTGGGCGGCAGCTTTACAGTCATGTGCTCCACACCCACCCAACTGGGCGGCAGCTTTACAGTCATGTGCTTCACACCCACCCAACTGGGCGGCAGCTTTACAGTCATGTGCTCCACACCCACCCAACTGGGCGGCAGCTTTATAGTCATGTGCTCCACACCCACTCAACTGGGCGGCAGCTTTACAGTCATGTGCTTCACACCCACCCAACTGGGCGGCAGCTTTACAGTCATGTGCTCCACACCCACTCAACTGGGCGGCAGCTTTACAGTCATGTGCTTCACACCCACCCAACTGGGCGGGAGCTTTACAGCCATGTGCTCCACACCCACCCAACTGGGCGGCAGCTTTACAGTCATGTGCTCCACACCCACCCAACTGGGCGGCAGCTTTACAGTCATGTGCTCCACACCCACTCAACTGGGCGGCAGCTTTACAGTCATGTGCTCCACACCCACCCAACTGGGCGGCAGCTTTACAGTCATGTGCTGCACACCCACCCAACTGGGCGGCAGCTTTACAGTCATGTGCTGCACACCCACCCAACTGGGCGGCAGCTTTACAGTCATGTGCTGCACACCCACCCAACTGGGCGGCAGCTTTACAGTCATGTGCTCCACACCCACCCAACTGGGCGGCAGCTTTATAGTCATGTGCTCCACACCCACCCAACTGGGCGGCAGCTTTACAGTCATGTGCTCCACACCCACCCAACTGGGCGGCAGCTTTACAGTCATGTGCTGCACACCCACCCAACTGGGCGGCAGCTTTACAGTCATGTGCTCCACACCCACCCAACTGGGCGGCAGCTTTACAGTCATGTGCTGCACACCCACCCAACTGGGCGGCAGCTTTACAGTCATGTGCTCCACACCCACCCAACTGGGCGGCAGCTTTACAGTCATGTGCTTCACACCCACCCAACTGGGCGGCAGCTTTACAGCCATGTGCTCCACACCCACCCAACTGGGCGGCAGCTTTACAGTCATGTGCATGCATTACCTACAGTAAGCAAATTTTGGATACTTCGCTAAAATTTCGGGCAGCACATCATTATGAATGAAGTACTTACACATTTCTTGAACACCATTGATGGTGTTATCTCTGAATTCCACGATTTTTCCACATTCCATTATATAATGACGCAAAGTATGCGAATAGTTCTGCTGACAGAGTTTACATTTAGTCAAATCTACATCAGCAGATGTTACAAACACCCAGAGGTACTTGTAGCCGAGCCTAAGCCTAGCAGTGGTAACATCTAGAAGTCTGCTAACATTATTGGACGACCCATAGACGTGCGGTACTCCCTGCATAATAGAAT
>NC_091235.1:6139114-6144114 GCF_040958095.1 Procambarus clarkii
GGTCGCAGCCGGATGGTCCCAGGTTCGATTCCCGATTTAGGACTGAGGTGTTTGGGCAATATTTTTACTATGGCCGATGCCTCTGCTCACCTAGCAGTAAACAGGTACTCAGGAGTTAGAGAGCTGTTGTTGGTTACACCATGCAGAAGGTCAGTATCTCAGTATGCCTAATGTGAGGTGAAATACACACACACACACACACACACACACACACACACACACACACACACACACACACAAGAAAAGACAGAAGAAAAAGAGGTGATATGATCACTACATACAAAATAGTAACAGGAATTGATAAAATCGATAGGGAAGATTTCCTGAGACCTGGAACTTTAAGAACAAGAGGTCATAGATTTAAACTAGTTAAACACAGATGCCGAAGAAATATAAGAAAATTTACTTTTGCAAATAGAGTGGTAGACGGTTGGAACAAGTTAGGTGAGAAGGTGGTGGAGGCCAAGACCGTCAGTAGTTTCAAAGCGTTATATGACAGAGTGCTGGGAAGACGGGACACCGCGAGCGTAGCTCTCATCCTGTAACTACACTTAGGTAATTACACACACACACACACACACACACACACACACACACGGACCTCGTAGCCTGGTGGATAGCGCACAGGACTCGTAATTCTGTGGCGTGGGTTCGATTCCCGCACGAGGCAGAAACAAATGGGCAAAGTTACTTTCACCCTGAATGCCCCTGTTACCTAGCAGTAAATAGGCACCTGGGAGTTAGTCAGCTGTCACGGGCTGCTTCCTGTGTGTGTGTGTGTGTGTGTGTGTGTGTGTGTGTGTGTGTGTGTGTGTGTGTGTGTGTGTGTGTGTGTGTGTGTGTGGTGTGGAAAAAAATAGTAATTAGTAAACAGTTGATTGACAGTTGAGAGGCGGGCCGAAAGAGCAAAGCTTAACCCCCACAAACACAACTAGGTGAATACTAGGTGAATACACACACACACACAGGAATGGATTTGGGCTACTAATTATGAGAGACTTCAACCACGAAAAGATAGATTGGGAGAACAGAGACCCATTTGGAGGACCAGATACATGGAGAGCTAAGCTGCTGGACGTGGCAACAAGAAACTTTCTAAGCCAACACATCAAGGGACCGACAAGAATGAGAGGGGAAGATGAACCAGTCATGCTTGATCTGATATTTACCCTAAATGAGTGGGATATAAGGGAAGTTAAGATGGAAGCACCCTTGGGAATGAGTGACCACAGTGTATTGATCTTTGAGTACCTGGTAGAGCTAGGAATTATCTCCCCCCAAAAAAGAACTAGGAAACAAAAGGCCTACATACCGACAGGAGAATTATGAGGAGATGAGAAATTTCCCAAGGGATATACCAAGGAGGAAAGATATACCAAAGTGTCAGGAGGCAGTAAACAGGTTCATCCCGGCCCAAAAGGAAAAATCCGAGAGGCAAAAGAAGAATCCATGGTATAATAGGGCATGTATGGAAGCAAAGAAACTGAACAAAAGGGGCGTGGAGGAACTTCCGGAATAACAGACCAGAAAGCAGGGAGAGATACCAGAGAACCAGGAATGAGTACGTCAGGGTGAGAAGAGAAGCAGAGAAAAATTATAAAAATGATACAGCAAACAAAGCCAAGACCGAACCAAAGCTACTCCACAGTCACATCAGGAGGAAAATAACATTGAAACAATAGGTAATGAAACTTAGAACAGGTGAGGACAGGTATACAGAGAATGACAGAGAGGTGTGTGGAGAACTCAACAAGAGGTTCCAGGAGGTCTTCACAATAGAACAAAGTGAGGTCACTGCGCTAGGAGAGGGGGAAGTAAACCAGGCGGCCTTGGAAGGATTCGAAATTATGAGAGATGAGGTCAAGAGACACCTGTTGGAACTGGATGTGAGAAAGGCTGTTGGTCCAGATGGGATCTCACCATGGGTACTGAAAGAGTGTGCAGGAGCACTTTGTTTGCCACTCTCCATAGTGTATATAGTAGGTCACTGGAGACGGGAGACCTACCAAAAATATGGAAGACGGCGAATGTGGTCCCAATATACAAAAAAAGATGACAGACAAGAGGCACTAAACTACAGGCCAGTGTCCTTAACTTGTATACCATGCAAGGTGATGGAGAAGATCGTGAAAAAAAATCTAGTAACACATCTAGAGAGAAGAGACTTCGTGACAAATCACCAACATGGGTCCAGGGAGGGTAAATCTACTGGCTTAATAGAATTCTACAACCAGGTGACAAAGATTAAGTAAGAAAGAGAAGGCTGGGCAGACTGCATTTTCTTGGATTGTCGAAAAGCCTTTGACACAGTACCGCATAAGAGGCTGGTACATAAGCTGGAGAGACAGGCAGGAATAGCTGGTAAGGTGCTCCAGTGGATAAGGGAGTATCTAAGTAATATGAAGCAGAGAGTTACGGTGAGGGGTGAGACCTTAGGTTGGCGTGAAGTCACCAGTGGAGTCCCACAGGGCTCTGTACTCGGTCCTATCCTGTTTCTGATATACGTAAATGATCTCCCAGAGGGTATAGACTCATTTCTCTCAATGTTTGCTGACGATGCTAAAATTATGAGAAGGATTAAGACAGAGGAGGAATGTTTGAGGCTTCAAGAAGACCTAGACAAACTGAAGGAATGGTCGAACAAAAGGTTGTTAGAGTTTAACCCAAACAAATGTAATGTAAAGATAGGTGTAGGGAGCAGGAGGCCAGATACAAGGTACCATCTGGGAGATGAAATTCTTCAAGAGTCAGAGAGAGAAAAAGACTTGGGAATTGATATCACGCCAGACCTATCCCCTGCAGCACATATCAAGAGGATAACATATGCCAGGCTGTCCAACATAGGAACGGCATTTAGAAACTTGTGTAAGGAATCATTCAGAACTTTGTATACCACATATGTCAGGCCAATCCTGGAGTATGCAGCCCCAGTATGGAGTCCATATCAAGTCAAGCATAAGACTAAACTGGAATTATTTTAAAGGTTTGCCACCAGACTAGTACCCAAGCTGAGAGGTATGAGCTACGAGGAAAGACTACGGGAATTAAACCTCACGTCGCTGGGAGACAGAAGAACTAGGGGGGACATGATCACCACATTCAAGATTCTGAAAGAAAATTGATAGGGTAGATAAAGACAAGCTATTTAACACAAGGGGCACACGCACTAGGGAACACAGGTGGAATTTGAGTGCCCAAATGAGCCACAGAGATATTAGAAAGAACTTTTTTAGTGTCAGAGTAGTTGACAAACGGAATGCATTAGGAAGTGATGTGGTGGAGGCTGACTCCATACACAGTTTCATGTGTAGATATGATAGAGCCCAATAGGCTCAGGAATCTGTACACCTGTTGATTGAAGGTTGAGAGGCGGGACCAAAGAGCCAGAGCTCAACCCCCGCAAGCACAAATAGGTGAGTACACACACAAACACACACACACACACTACAGGACGACCTAGACAGACTGAATGAATGGTCCAACAAATGGCTACTAAAGTCTTAGTAACCCGAGTAAATGCAAAGTAATGAAACTAGGCAGTGGAAACAGGAGGCCAGACACAGGATACAGAATAGGAGATGAAGTACTTAATGAAACGGAAAGAGAGAGAGATCTAGGAATTTATATCACACCAAACCTGTCTCCCGAAGCCCACATAAAAAGAATTACGTCTGCGGCATATGCGAGACTGGCTAACATCAGAACAGCCTTCAGGAACCTGTGTAAGGAATCGTTTAGAATCGTGTACACCACATACGTAAGACCAATCCTGGAGCATGCGGCCCCAGCATGGAGCCCGTACCTTGTCAAGCACAAGAAAAGATGGAAAAAGTTCAAAGGTATGCCACTAGACTAGTCCCAGAACTAAGAGGCATGAGTTACGAGGAAAGGCTGTGGGAAATGCACCTTACGACACTAGAAGACAGAAGAGTGAGGGGAGACATGATCACTACCTACAAAATCCTCATGGGAATCGACCGGGTAAACAAGGATGAACTATTCAACACTGGTGGGACGCGAACAAGGGGACACAGGTGGAAACTGAGTACCCACATGAGCCACAGAGACGTTAGAAGGAACTTTTTCAGTGTCAAAGTAGTTAACGGATGGAATGCATTAGGCAGTGATGTGGTGGAGGCTGACTCCATACACAGTTTTAAATATAGATATGATAGAGCCCAGTAGGCTCAGGAATCTGTACACCTGTTGATTGACTGTTTAGAGGCGGGACCAAAGAGCCAGAGCTCAACCCCCGCAAGCACAAGTAGGTGAGTACACAATGTGTATTACACAAGTAGCAGGATTATTACAATCTTATTTATGCAACAGTGGCAACAAAAATATTAATATGTTGCAATCACAAAAGCATGGATGAGATCAGAGAACAGAGAACTGTTGTCAGAATACTACTTGAAAGGATGACAGTTGTTTCACACTGATAGACCTAACAGATAAGGAGAAAATTATAAATATAGTGCCAAACAGTAAATCCGAATAGAGCCTCATGTACATGTGTTTTGAATTGAAATGATCGAGATAGTCTCCGTGGTGTAGTGGGTAAAACACTCGCCTGGCGTTTCATGAGCGCTTTGGCCTGGGTTCGTATCCTGGCCTCCGGTGAGGATTTACTGGGCGTCAATCCTTAACTGTAGCCTCTGTTTACCCAACAGTAAAATGGGTACCTGGTTGTTAAACGATTTGGCGGGTCGTATTCCAGGGAACATAGGATTATGGACCTGACCCGAAACACTACGCAAGCTTGTGGCTGTACAAGAATGTAAGAACTATTATATATAAATATAAAAAAATTAAATTATAGCCATAAATTATACAAAATATTATAAAATTATAGATGCTCAAGCTACAGTGCCTTAGGCATGATGCATTCATCAACTACCAAGAATACGTCGCTGCCTCTGCTCAACTGTCAGTCATTGTGTGCAACAACATATTGTGTCATGCAAAACAAAAATAACACAAACAGCCTTTCAATGTTCTAT